>NC_143142.1:58028030-58331060 GCF_059928025.1 Delphinapterus leucas | reverse complement strand
GCCAAAGCAATCTTGAGAAAGAAAAATGGAGTTGGAGGAATCAGTCTCCCTGTCTTCAGACTACTACAAAGCTACAGCAATCAAAGCAGTATGGTACTGGCACAGAAACAGAAATATATATCAATGGAACAGGATAGAAAGCCCAGAGATAAACCCATGCACGTATGGTCACCTTATCTTTGATAAAGGAGGCAAAGGTATACAGTGGAGAAAAGACAGCCTCTTCAATAAGTGGTGCTGGAAGAACTGGAGAGCTACATATAAAGAATGGAATTAGAACACACCCTAACAGCATACACAACTCAAAATGGATTAAAGACCTAAATGTAAGGCCAGACACCATCAAAATCTTAGAGGAAAACATAGGCAGAATACTCTATGACATAAATCACAGCAAGATTCTTTTCACCCACCTCCTAGAGAAATGGATATAAAAACAAAAATAGGGCTTCCCTGGTGACACAGTGGTTGAGAGTCTACCTGCTAATGCAGGGAACACGGGTTTGAGCCCTGGTCTGGGAGGATCCTGCATGCCACGGAGCGCCTAGGCCTGTGAGCCACAACTACTGAGCCTGCACATCTGGAGCCTGTGCTCCACAACAAGGGAGACCGCAACAGTGAGAGACCCACACGTCATGATGAAGAGTGACTCCCACTTGCCACAACTAGAGAAAGCCCTTGCACAGAAATGAAGACCCAGCACAGCCAAAACTAACTAACTAACTAGCTAACTAACTGACTAAATAACTAACTAACTAAATAAATAAAAGTCAAGCATTTGAAGCTCTTTTAAAAAAATAAAAAACAAATAAACAAATGGGACCTAATGAAACTTCAAAGCCTTTGCACAGCAAAGGAAACCATAAACAAGATGAAAAGAGAACCCTCAGAATGGAAGAAAATATTTACAAATGAAGCAACTGACAAAGGATTAATCTCCATAATTTACCAGCAGCTCATGCAACTCAATAGCAAAAAAAAAATACAAAAACAATCCAATCCAAAAAATGGGCAGAAAACCTAAATAGACATTTCTCCAAAGAAGATATACAGATTGGCAACAAACACATGAAAGAATGCTAAACACCATTAATCATTAGAGAAATGTAAATCAAAACTACAATGAGATATCATTTTACACCGGTCAGAATGGCCTTCATCAAAAAATCTACAAACAATAAATGCTGGAGAGGGTGTGGAATAAAGGGAACCCTCTTGCACAGTTGGTGGGAATATAAATTGATAGAGCCACTATGGAGAACAGTATAGAGGTTCCTTAAAAACATAAAAATAGAATTACCATATGTCCCAGCAATCCCACTACTGGGCATATTCCCTGAGAAAACCATAATTCAAAAAGAGTCATGTACCACAATGTTCATTGCAGCTCTATTTACAATAGCCAGGATATGGCAGCAACCTAAGTGTCCATCAACAGATGAATGGATAAAGAAGATGTGGCAAATATATACAATTGAATATTCCTCAGCCATAAAAAGGAATGAAACTGAGTTATTTGTAGTGAGGTAGATGGACTTAGCGACTATCATGAAGTAAGTCAGAAAGAGAAAAACAAGTACCTTATGCCAACACATATATATATGGAATCTAAAAGAAAAAAAAAAAGGTCATGAAGAACCTAGGGACAAGACAGGAATAAAGATGCAGACCTACTAGAAAATGGACTTGAGGATACGGGGATGGGGGAAGGGTAAGCTGGGACAAAGTGAGAGTGGCATGGACATATATATTTATATACTCCCAACCATAAAATAGATAGCTAGTTGGAAGGATCCACATAGCCCAGGGAGATCAGCTCAGTCCTTTGTGACCACCTAGAGGGGTGGGATAGGGAGGGTGGGACAGAGGGAGATGCAAGAGGGAAGAAATTTGGGGACATATGTATATGTATAACTGATTCACTTTGTTATAGAGCAGAAACTAACACACTATTGTGAGGCAATTATACTCCAATAAAAATGTTAAAAAAATAAAAATTTTTAATTCTTGTTTACATGGAAGCACTAAAAATTAATATATGATAATTAGACATTCACTGCCTGACCCTTCTCTTCTCCAGGTTCAAAATCCTCCATTCCTTAATTATCTCTTCTATAGCAAGGCTTCAAATCCATATATATCTCATGTCCCTCCCTGTATACATCACAGTCTATCAATATCTCAGAGTAGTATCCCACAGCAATAAATGAAATATTTCACTTTCAGCCTGACTGATAAAGAATATGGTGGACGTTGAGTCTGTCATACAGAGTGAAATAAGTCAGAAAGAGAAAAACAAATACCATATGCTAACACATATATATGGAATCTAAAAATAAAATAAAATACTGGTCATGAAGAACCTAGGGGCAAGGTGGGAATAAAGATGCAGACCTACTAGAGAATGGACTTGAGGATACAGGGAGGGGGAAGGGTAATCAGGGACAAAATGAGAGAGTGGCATGGACATATATACACTACCAAACATAAAATAGATAGCTAGTTGGAAGAAGCCACGTAGCACAGGGATATCAGCTTGGTGCTTTGTGACCACCTAGAGGGGTGGAATAGGGAGGGTGGGAGTGAGGGAGATGCAAGAGGGAAGAGATATGGGGATATATATATATATATATATATATATATAACTGATTCACTTTGTTATAAAGCAGAAACTAACACATCATCGTAAAGCAATTATACTCCAATAAAGATGTTAAAACAACAACAAAAAAGAATATGGTGGGTTCTTAAATCCTTGTTCTAATTAAATGTAGATATTCTTACCTTCCCAATCTCTACCTGCTAGAGCCCAATAGACTTTAACTGGCTTTTGGATATACCTTAATTTGTTGACTCATATTGGGATTTTTATCATTAGAAAAATGTTCAGACATTTTATTATAACTAATATTTTGAGTTCAAATCTCCTATTCCTGTCCATAGCTTTTAAGGAGTGGGAAAAAAAAGCACTCTCAGAAATTCACATCAATCTTCAATGTGTGTTGTCCTATTATAAACCGTCCATTTTTCAAACCTGTGAAGAATCTTTAGCACACCAATAATATCATATAAATTATTCACCATCTTTAACAATTTTCCCTTATGAATGTATATTATTCTGTACCTTCTTGAGAATCATTAATAGAAATGGAAAACGTATTGTGGCAAATGACAGGATATATAGAAAACTACTAGAAAACTTCCTACATACTGAAACACTCTGACTTTTATTATTGTGGATATAATAATTCAAATATTTACTCTTCTTTCTAATCATCTTTGATTCTAGTTTATACTTCTCCATTTTATCAACAGAGATTGTAAATTAAACACCTATCTGATGCCCATTTCCCTACTCAGTGATGGTTCAAAATTCCATTCATTTATTTTGTAGAAGCCTAAAATGTCATTACTCTAAAAAACCAGATTTACACTCCATTGCAGTAGCTACATACTCCTTTAATATCTAATCACATATCTTGGGATTTTAGTCTCTTTACAAATGTTAGTTTTATATTTTGATTCTCAATACAATTCTCCTAAAAGAGAATAATAAATCAGGGAATTCTGATGGTTTGGCTATTCATCAGCATTACAGACTCTTTTTATCACCTTTTTTTCTGTATATATTGTCTTTTGAATCTTTTTTTTAAATTAATTTTTATTGGAGTATACTGCTTTACAATGTTGAGTTAGTTTTGACTGTACAGCAAAACAAATCTGCTATACATATACGTATATCCCCTATTTTTTGAATTTCCTTCCCATTTAGGTAACCACAGTGCATTAAGTAGAGTTCCCTGTGCTATACAGTACGTTTTCATTAGTTATCTATCTTATACATAGTATCCATAGTGTATATATGTCAATCCCAATCTCCCAATTCCTCCTACTTCCCCTTCCTCTCCTTGGTATCCATACATTTGTTCTCTACATCTGTGTCTCTATTTCTGCTTTGCAAATAAGATCATCGATACTATTTTTCCAGATTCCACATATATGTGTTAATGTAGGATATTTGTTTTTCTCTGACTTACTTCACTCTGTATGACAGTCTCTAGGTCCATCCACATCTCTACAAATGACCCAATTTCATTCATTTTTATGGCTGAGTAACATTCTGTTGTACATATATACCACATCTGCTTTATCACTTCATCTGTCAATGGGCACTTAAGTTGCTTCCATGGTCTGGCTATTGTAAATAGTGCAGCTATGAACATTGGGGGAAATGTGTCATGTTGACTTATGGTTTCTCTGGGTTTATGCTCAGTAGTGGGACTGCTGGGTCATATGGTAGCTCTATTTTTAGTTTTTTAAGGAACCTTTATACTGTTTTCCATAGTGCCTGTATCAATTTACATTGCTACCAACAGTGCCTGAAGGTTCCCTTTTCTCCACACCCTCTCCAGCATTGTTTGTAGATTTTTTTGATAATGATCTTTTTGACCAGTGTGAGGTGTTACCTCATTGTAATTTTGATTTTCATTTCTCTAATAATTAGTGATGTTGAGCATCTTTTCATGTGTTTGTTGGCCATCTGTATGTCTTCTTTGGAGAAATATCTATTTAAGCCTTCTGCCCATTTTTGATTGGGCTGTTTTTGTTTGTTTGTTTTTTGTGTTGATTTTTAATACTGAGCTGCTTATATATTTTACAGATTAATTCTTTGTCATCGTTTCATTTGCAAATATTTTCTCCCATTCCAAGAGTAGTTTTTTGTCATGTTTATGGTTTCCTTTTTTGTGCAAAATCTTTTAAGTTTAATTAGGTCTCATTTGTTTATATTTTTATTTTCCTTATTCTAGGAGGTAGGTTAAAAAAAGATCTTGCTGTGATTTATGTCAAAGAGTGTTCTGCCTATGCTTTCCTCTAAGAGTTTTATAGTGTCTGGACTATGGCAAAGGAAGCAAAAATATACAATGGAGAAAAGACAGCTTCTTCAATAAGTGGTGCTGGGAAAACTGGACAGTTACATGTAAAAGAATGAAATTAGAACACTCCCTAATACCATACACAAAAATAAAC
Source organism: Delphinapterus leucas (assembly GCF_059928025.1). Taxonomy (NCBI): domain Eukaryota; kingdom Metazoa; phylum Chordata; class Mammalia; order Artiodactyla; family Monodontidae; genus Delphinapterus; species Delphinapterus leucas. The sequence continues at coordinate 58,326,032 of NC_143142.1, read as the reverse complement.
TCAAAATGGATTAAAGACCTAAATGAAAGGACAGACTCTTATGTATCTTTTGAAAATCTTAACTTCTCTGAAGTTTGAAAGAAAAGAAATTAAAACCCTTAAGTCTCCTGGTGAAATCTTCAATGTACCCATTTGCAAAGTACTGTTTTTCTTTCAATTTCTACTCTTAACTTACTTTATAATTATCTGGGCTATCTCTGGTTTTGAAACTTCTCCTTAATTTGCCAAGTTGCACTGCTTGGCTCCATCTTCAGTGGAAACATCCTGTTCTGCCCCATGAATATCCCAATACTTCCTTCAGTTATGAGAGGATAGGAAATGCACACATGTACAGAAATTCATTACTTTCCCTCTCCCCACATCCTTCTCTCTTCCCACAGTAGAGGGAAGTGTGAAAAGGAATTCTATATCAATTAGCTTCAGGCCTTTTAAAATCAGGAATGTTGATAGGGTCTTCTCATCCTCATTAGTTGAATGTCTCTTGAAATCACTGGTTATTTTACAAGAGTTTAGTGGGAACACCTTGACTTAATAAAACTGTACTTCAGTATTTATCACCTTTTATTATTTTAGGTTCTCTACCTTCAGGTTAAAAATATGTGAGGGCAATGGGGATGTCTGTTTTGTTCACATTGTTCCCCAGAACAAAATACGGTTGATGCTTGTGCTGACCACACTTCCATGCAGTCAAAAATCCCTGTATAACTTTAGAGTTGGTCCTCCCGTATGTATCCTCAGTTCTGTATACATGGATTCAACCAACCTCAGATGGTGTAATGCTGTAGTATGGATTCATTGAAAGAAATCTGCATGTAAGTAGACCTTCACTGTTCAAATCTATGTTATTCAAGGGTCAACTGTATGTAGAAGGTGCTCAGAATATTTTTGAATGAGTAAATGAAATCCATGATGATACACATGGGATACAAAATTAACATCACTAGCTCTGTATGCCTGGCATAAAAATGTGGAACAAAGTGAAATTTTAGACAGCTAATAACTTCAGGCCAGGTTTTGTTTGTTTGTTCATTTGTTTTGGCTTCTCAAACATTCCTTTTTTCCAAAATTCAGCCATAACATTGAATGTAATAGGAAAGGGAGGACAAGAGATAGGATAAAAGATACACATCTGTAAGTACCTGCCAATAACACGTAAACAAGTGTGTGTGTGTGTGTGTGTGTGTGTGTGTGCAGATGCCAATCACCACAGCCTCCAGACTTAGCAGATAATTTTCTACTTTTGGTGCCTAGAAGGGAGAGAAAAACTGAAGTATAAATTATGTGCTGGAAAAATAAATCAGCAGCTGTGTGCCCTTGTCTTCTGCTCTAATGCCTAGCTCTGAAACACCAGGCTGCTCTCAGTGAATGGTGGAAAGGTAAATGGAAACCTGATGTTCAAAGGTGACACTTAGACTATAAATTAAACTGTTGCTGTGAAAGAGAGAAAAGAAAACTAAATCGCCCCTGGTGTAAAAGCCTATAAGAAGAAGAGGGTAGAATCAGTGCTAGGTCTGGGAAAAATCCTTCTCACATAAATTCTCATGGACATGGAGAAGTGAATTCTGAGGATATGCATCCTGAGCCAGGTCTAAGTTATACTCTGGTTGTGCTAATCAAGCAATGAAGCTGCTATTGCTGCCACCATTCATGGGAGTGGTGTTTGCCATGCTTTATCATCCAACTAGAAATTCAAATACCATGGCACAGACATCCTCATAATGTTCACATTTGAATCAAGGATTTGATTGGATTGACATGCTTGGCATAGCCTAGGTCACATGCCTGTAACTGTTGCAAAGGAGGCCGGGAAAGTGAGTCGTTGCTTTTACCTCAATCATGGAAAGTAGGACTTAATAAATACAGGTCGTCACGAACTTAACAATTGTCCACTATGTTACTTTTTCCTGTCTTTCACTAAATGTTGTTTCATGGAAGATTAAGCTGTCTATTATTTATATCTGAGTACTAATTTAAATTTGGACCAGATTTTGCAATTACGTATTCACTCAAATCAATTAAGAAACAGCACCTAATCTTCAAGGTAAACCTCTTTACTTATTTGATTACTCTTTAAAAAAAACAACCAGCTAGCAAAATAAGAATGGCTTTTGGGGCTTCCCTGGTGGTACAGTGGTTGAGAGTCCACCTGCCGATGCAGAGGACACGGGTTCGTGCCCCGGACCAGGAAGATCCCACATGCCGCAGAGCAGCTGGGCCCGTGAGCCATGGCCGCTGAGCCTGCGCGTCCGGAGCCTGTGCTCCACAACGGGAAACCCCACAGCAGTGAGAGGCCCGCGTACCGCAAAAGAAAAAAAAAAAAAAAAAGAATGGCTTTTGGGATTTACAAGACCTAGATTATTCTCCCAATCACCTCCTACAGGTTTGTGAGTTTTGTAAAGTTTAATACTTATTTATTTTTTTCATGTTTAAATTGTCCATATTGATATATATGCAGTATGTTATGTAACTGAAATGAGCTAGCACATCTGAAAGAATCAAACAGAGTGCAAAAGGTAAACTGAATTTATTGACCACTTACGTGACTGTCAGAATGCTAGAAAATGCATATACAAAGATGAATAAGGCATGCTCCATACTTTCAAATAACTGAGACTAAGAAAAATAATTAGAATGGAATGGCTAAAATGCTTTAATAGAGCTATGTGCAGTGTTATAGAAGTATAGGAGAAGGCATAAAGTTTCTCAGTGAACAAATACAGGAAATCTTCATAGGGAAGTGTGATGGTTAATTTTGTGTGACAGATTGAGCTATGAGGTGCCCAGACATTTGGTCGAATATTATTTTGGGTATATCTGTGAAGGTGTTTCTGGATGAGATTAACACTTGAATCAGTAGAGTGAGTAAAGAAGACTGCCCTTTTTAATGTGGGTAGTCCTAATCCACTCAATTGATAACCTGAGTAGAATATAAAAGCTAGGTAAGAGAAAACTTTGCCTGCGTGACTGATTGATCTGGGATGTTGGTCTTCTCCTGCCCTTGGACTGTAAATTACACCATCAACTATCCTGGATCTCCAGTTTGCCAACTGCGGATCTTGGAATTTCTCAGTCTCCATAATTGTGTGATCCTATTCCTTAGAATAAATACAGCTCATATATTTCTGTTGGACAGTACTGCTATCAGCCCTGGATCGGTAGCATGGGCATGACCTGGTATTTAATAGAAATATAGAATCAGAATCCCAGGCTGAGACCTACTGACACAGATTGTGCACTTTAACAAGATCCCCAGGAGATTTGTATGTATAGAAAAGTTTATGAACCACTACTTTAGCCCATTGCTCTAGAAATACCTCCACTTCTTCCTCCATCTGTAGAGGAAGTTTCATTCCTGCAGCCCTTATTCCTAGAGAGCTGACATATTAGGGATTATCTGACTTCACAAAAGGAAAGCCTAGTGTTCTGAATAACATGTTTCTGTAAGGCAAATTCATCTTTGGTATACACATAACGTTCAGTTATTAAAATGTCATACTCAGCAAACTTGGAGCACAGAATAACTTCATTTTGTTATCAGTTTTGAGAAGGAGGAAGAATGAACTGTTTCTTCATATGCATACATTGTTTTTCATCAGGCTACGGTTAAAACCTGGGGTCTTTTCTGGACCTTGGATGCCCTCATGCCTCCTGGAACTCTTGCTCACCCTGTACTCTCCCAGTCTCTGTATCCATAGCTGTTAGCAGTGTTTTCCCTCCCCTTCCATTATGTTATCATCCCTGCTGATCATCCCCTCAAGCCCTGCTTTCTGCTTTCTCTCAGTTAATTCTGTGCAAAAGTAATTGCAGAGTAAGGTGTTTGTGCTTGATAATAGCTTAATATTTTACCTCTCGTATAGTTTTATTGCATTTAAATAGTGATTTCTTGGAAATTACATGGCTTATCTTAACTAGGGAGAATGAAGCAGAGCACCATGCCAGGCCAATGAGAAAAGGTATTTTGATATTATTCTGTTTTCCATATCCATAACCCATATTCATCAACATTGTAAAGATTTATACAATACAAAGATGATTTAGAAATTGTCATTATGTGAAATAAAATTGATCTAGACTAGAGGAAGAAAGAGAAAATCATTTGAAAAAATTCAGTCATAGTTTAACTTTATGCAAATATTTTTACCAGAAAAATATGAAAAAATAGAGAACTGGAACTGGGTATTTTCTCCTTTTTTTTACATTTGAGTAATTTAAAACATTTCCTTTTTAATATGTTTTTTAGTAAAGTACAACATAGATACAGAAAATTATACAAAACAATAATTAATCACAAAGTAAATATGCAGATAATCTCTTGCAAGGTTAAGAAAGCATTTTCCAATAAATATAGCTTAGTTTGGATGTTTATTTTTGAATTTTATTTAAATGGAAATATGCAATGTCTGTTCTTTTATATCTAGCTTCTTTTACTCAAAATTATATTGCAAAAATTCAACTATGCTGTAGAGTGCTACAGTTTTCTACATTTCATAGCAAAACTAATGCACTGTATACATGTACTTGAGTTTATCTGTATCATTTGTAGCTCATACTGATGAACTCTGCGTTGTTTCTAGTTTAGGGACAGTATGAACAATGCTGACATAAATATTTTCATTCCTGCCTTTCCTGCACATGTGTAACTGTACATGTGCATATATTTCTTTTTTTTAACATTTGTATTGGAATATAATTGCTTTACATTGTTGTGTTAGTTACTGCTGTATAACAAAGAGAATCAGCTATACGTATACCTATAACCCCATATCCCCTCCCTGTTGTGTCTCCCTCCCACTCTCCCTATCCCTCTCCTCTAGGTGGTCACAAATGTGAATATATTTCTGATGAGTAAAATTGCTTATAACAAACTGCCAAAAATTTGGTAAAAATAATAACACTTATTTGTCCCTCACACACCTGTAGATTATTTGGAATGTCTTCCCTTCAGACTGGTATTTATCTTGCTTCTGAAAGCAGTGGGCGTCTCAGGAAATATTCTTATCATGGTTATGGAAGAATCAAAGGAGCACAAGCCCCACTGCACATGAATATTCCATACCCCGGTTCATGTCATATGCATTAGCATTCCATTGCCCTAAGTAAGTCACATGGTCAAGCTTAAAGTCATAGAATGGGGACATACACTCCACCCTGTATAAGGCCATGGCAAGAGTGTAGATATACAATATTAGTACAGAGAAAAACTAAGACCAATAATTCAATTCAACACATAGGTTATACGTATCATAAGCTTTAGTAGACAGCCCCAAACTAGTTTTCTAAACTGGTTACACCATTTTACACTCCACCTGTAATATATAAAACTTCTCCATACTCCAAAAGTTCACCACTATTTGATGTTGTCAGTCTTTTAAATTTGTCAATTTGTTACGAAAGCATTTGCATTATACTATAGTTTTAATTTACTTTTACTGATTATTAATAATGTTGTGCAGCTTTAAATTTATTTATCAGCCATTTGAATGACCTCTTCATACAACCTCAATCTCTTGTTCTCACTTAATCAACACACATACTAAAATTGAACATTACAGAGATTAGCATGGCCCCTGTATAAGATGTTATGCATATTTTTAAAGCACTGCATATTTTTTATCACATTACCTCCTCAATTCCTGGTGCCACTATCACTGCCTCCTAATGCCAAGGAAAGAAAGAGAAGGAAAGGAAAGGGAAGAGAAGGGAAACTACATCATACTTTTTCTGATACTGCTGCCTCCACCTGGGATTTCTTTCCTTCCTTACCCTTCTCCAGTTCTCTCAGTGAGATGACTGTTAAGGTAGCTGAAGGTTTGTTACATATTCTTCAATCTCCAGCTATAACTAAAGTTTGTTATACCTCCTTTGTACAGTCATTTAAGAACAAGGGCCATATCTTACTAAACTTTATACCCCTACTATGTAGTATTATTTTAAATATATATTAGAAACTAAATAAAGATTTTATAAATGGGTAATAAGTAAATGAAAGTTTTTCTACAGTAGCATGCTTTTCACAAGCTGTGTGAAGTTGGGCAAATGACATAACGTTTCTGATCTTTAATTTCTCAACTGTAAATGGAAGTGAGAATAATTTTTTCATAGGCTTATTATGAGAATTGTAACATAATTAATGTAAAAATATGTGTTTTTACCATGCCAGTACAGTTTCAATGCTCAATAAATTATAATAATGAATGTTAATACTTAAAAAAAAAACACTCAGTCTCTCTTTTTTTTTTTAATCTTTATTGGAGTATAATTGCTTTACAATGGTGTGTTAGTTTCCACTTTATAACAAAGTGAATCAGTTATACATATACATATGTTCCCATATCTCTTCCCTCTTGTGTCACCCTCCCTCCCACCCTCCCTATCCCACCCCTCTAGGTGGTCACAAAACACCGAGCTGATCTCCCTGTGCTATGCGGCTGCTTGTCACTAGCTATCTATTTTATGTTTGGTAGTGTATATATGTCCATGCCACTCTCTCACTTTGTCACAGCTTACCCTTCACCCTCCCCATATCCTCAAGACCGTTCTCTAGTAGGTCTGTGTCTTTATTCCTGTCTTACCCCTAGGTTCTTCATGACATTTTTTTCTCTTAAATTACATATATAGGTGTTAGCATACGGTATTTGTCTTTCTCTTTCTGATTTACTTCACTCTGTATGACAGACTCAAGGTTCATCCAACTCATTAAAAATAGCTCAATTTTGTTTATTTTTATGGCTGAGTAATATTCCATTGTATATATGTGCCATATCTTTATCCATTCATCCGATGATGGACACTTAGGTTGTTTCCATCTCCTGGCTATTGTAAATAGAGCTGCAATGAATATTTTGGTACATGACTCTTTTTGAATTATGGTTTTCTCTGGGTATATGCCCAGAAGTGGGATTGCTGGGTCATACGGTAGTTCTACTTGTAGTTTTTGAAGGAACTTCCATACTGTTCTCCATAGTGGCTGTACCAATTCACATTCCCACCAGCAGTGCAAGAGTGTTCCCTTTTCTCCACACCCTCACCAGCATTTATTGTTTCTAGATTTTTTAATGATGGCCATTCTGACTGGTGTGAGATGATGTCTCATTGTAGTTTTGATTTGCATCTCTCTAATGATAATGATGTTGAGCATTCTTTCACGTGTTTGTTGGCAGTCTGTATATCTTCTTTGGAGAAATGTCTATTTAGGTCTTCTGCCCATTTCTGGATTGAGTTCTTTGTTTTTTTTATTGAGCTGCATAAGCTGCTTGTAAATTTTGGAGATTAATCCTTTGTCAGTTGCTACATTTGCAAATATTTTCTCCCATTCTGAGGGTTGTCTTTTGGTCTTGTTTATGGTTTCCTTTGCTGTGCAAAAGCTTTGAAGTTACATTAGATCCCATTTGTTTATTTTTGTTTTTATTTCCATTTCTCTAGGAGGTGGGTCAAAAAGGATCTTGCTGTGCTTTATGGCATAGAATGTTCTGCCTATGTTTTCCTCTAAGAGTTTGATAGTTTCTGGCCTTACATTTAGGTCTTTAATCCATTTTGAGCTTATTTTTGTGTATGGTGTTAGGGAGTGATCTAATCTCACACTTTTACAGGTACCTGTCCAGTTTTCCCAGCACCGCTTATTGAAGAGGCTGTCCTTTCTCCACTGTACGTTCCTGCCTCCTTTATCAAAGATAAGGTGATGGTATGTGTGTGTGTTTCTCTCTGGGCTTTCTATCCTGTTCCATTGATCAGTATTTCTGTTTTTGTGCCAGTACCATACTGTCTTGATTACTGTAGATTTGTAGTATAGTCTGAAGCCAGGGAGCCTGATTACTCCATTTCTCATTCTCAAGATTGCTTTGGCTATTCAGGTTATTTTGTGTTTCCATACAAATTGTTAAATTTTTTGTTTTACTTCTGTGAAAAATGTCAGTGGTAGTTTGATAGGGATTGCATTGAATCTGTAGATTGCTTTGGGTAGTAGAGTCATTTTGACAATGTTGATTCTTCCAATCCAAGAACATGGTATATCTCTCCATCTATTTGTGTCATCTTTAATTTCTTTCATCAGTGTCTTATAATTTTCTGCATACAGGTCTATTGTCTCCTTAGGTAGGCTTATTCCTGGATATTTTATTCTTTTTGTTGCAATGTTAAATGGGAGTGTTTTCTTGATTTCACTTTCAGATTTTTCATCATTAGTGTATAGGAATGCCAGAAATTTCTGTGCATTAATTTTATATCCTGCTACTTTACCAAATTCATTGATTAGCTCTAGTAGTTTTCTGGTAACATCTTTAGTATTCTCTGTGTATAGTATCATCTCCTTTACAGTGATGGCTTTACTTCTTCTTTTCTGATTTGGATTCCTTTTATTTCCTTTTCTTCTCTGATTGCTGTGGCTAAAACTTCCAAAACTATGTTGGATAAGAGTGGTGAGAGTAGGCAACCTTGTCTTTTTCCTGATCTTAGTGGAAATGCTTTCAGTTTTAAACCATTGCGGACAATGTTGGCTGTGTGTTTGTCATATATGGCCTTTATTATGTTGAGGAAAGTTCCCTCTACGCCTACTTTCTGCAGGGTTTTTATTATAAATAGGTGTTGAATTTTGGCGAAAGCTTTCTCTGCATCTATTGACACGATCATATAGCTTTTCTCCTTCAATTTGTTAATATGGTTTATCACGTTGATTGACTTGCGTATATTGAAGAATCCTTGCATTCCTGGAATAAACCCCACTTGATCATGGTGTATGATCCTTTTAATGTGCTGTTGGATTCTGTTTGCCAGTATTTTGCTGAGAAATTTTGCAATTATGTTCATCAGTGATATTGGCCTGTAGTTTTCTTTCTTTGTCACATCCTTGTCTGATTTTGGTATCAGGGTGATGGTGGCCTCGTAGAATGAGTTTGGGAGTGTTCCTCCCTCTGCTTTAATTTGGAAGAGTTTGAGAAGGATAGGTGTTAGCTCTTCTCTAAATGTTTGCTAGAATTCACCTGTGAAGCCATCTGGCCTTGGGCTTTTGTTTGTTGGAAGATTTTTAATCACAGTTTCAATTTCAGTGCTTGTGATTTGTCTGTTCATATTTTCTATTTCTTCCTGATTCAGTCTTAGCAGGTTGTGCATTTCTAACAATTTGTCCATTTCCTCCAGGTTGTCCATTTTATTGGCATAGAGTTGCTTGTAGTAATCTCTCATGATCTTTTGTATTTCTGCAGTGTCAGTTGTTACTTCTCCTTTTTCATTTCCAATTCTATTGATTTGAGTCTTCTCCCTTTTTTTCTTGATGAGTCTGGCTAATCGTTTATCAATTTTGTTTATCTTCTCAAAGAACAAGCTTTTACTTTTATTGATCTTTGCTATCATTTCCTTCATTTCTCTTTCATTTATTCCTGATCTGATCTTTATGATTTCTTTGCTTCTGCTAACTTTCAGGGTTTTTTGTTGTTCTTTCTCTAACTGCTTTAGGTGCAAGGTTAGGTTGTTATTTCGAGATGTTTCCTGTTTCTTAAGGTAGGATTGTATTGCTATAAAACTCCCTCTTAGAACTGCTTTTTCTGCATTCCATAGGTCTTCGTGTCTCCATTGTCATTTGTTTCTAGGTAATTTTGACTTCCTCTTTGATTTCTTCAGTGATCATTTCGTTATTAAGTAGTGTATTGTTTAGTCTCCATGTGTTTGTATCTCTTACAGATCCTTTCCTGTAATTGATTTCAAGTCTCATAGAGTTGTGATCAGAAAAGATACTTGAAACAATTTCAATTTTCTTAAATATACCAAGGCTTGATTTGTGACCCAAGATATGACCTATCCCAGATAATGATACATGAGCACTTGAGAAAAATGTGTATTCTGTTGTTTTTGGATGGGATGTCCTATAAATATCAATTAAGTCCATCTTGCTTAATGTATAATTTAAAGCTTGTGTTTCCTTATTTATTTTCATTTTGGATGATCTGTCCATTAGTGAAAGTGGGGTGTTAAAGTCCCCTACTATGAATGTGTTACTGTCAATTTCCCCTTTTGTGGCTCTTAGTATTTGCCTTATGTATTGAGGTGCTCCTATGTTGGGTGCATAAATACTTACAATTGTTATATCTTCTTCTTGGTTCAATCTCTTGATCATTAGGTAGTGTCCTTCTTTGCTTCCTCTAACAGTCTTTATTTTAGAGTCTATTTTTTCTGATATGAGAATTGCTACTCCAGCTTTCTTTTGGTTCCCATTTGCATTGAATATCTTTTTCCATACCCTCACTTTCAGTCTATATGTGTCTCTAGGTCTGAAGTTGGTCTCTTGTAGACAGCATGTATATGGGTCTTGTTTTTGTATCCATTCAGTCTGTTGGTGGGAGCATTTATTCCATTTACATTTAAGGTAATTATCGATAGGTATTTTCCTGTTCCCATTTTCTTAATTGTTTTGGGTTTGTTATTGTAGGTGTTTTTCTTCTCTTTTGTTTCTTGCCTAGAGAAGATCCTTTAACATTTGTTGTAAAGCTGGTTTTGTGGTGCTGAACTCTCTCAGCTTTTGCTTGTCTGTAAAGTTTTTAATTTCTCCATCAAATGTGAATGAGATCCTTCTGGGTAGAGTAATCCTAGTTGTAGGTTTTTCTCCTTCATCACTTTAAATATGTCCAGCCAGTCCCTTCTGGCTTGCAGAGTTTCTGCTGAAAGATCAACTGTTAACCTTATGGGGACTCCCTGTGTGTTCTTCGTTGTTTTTCCCTTGCTGCTTTTAATATGCTTTCTTTGTATTTAATTTCTGAGAGTTTGAATAATATGTGTATTGGTGTGTTTCTCCTTGCATTTATCTTGTATGGGACTCTCTGTGCTTCCTGGACTTGATTAACTATTTCCTTTCCCATATTAGGGAAATTTTCAACTATAATCTCTTCAAATATTTTCTCAGTCCCTTCCTTTTTCTCTTCTTCTGGAACCCCTATAATTCTAATGTTGGTGCTTTTAATGTTGTCCCAGAGGTCTCTGATACTGTCCTCAGTTCTTTTCATTCTTTTTTCTTTATTCTGCTCTGCAGTAGTTATTTCCACTATTTTATCTTTCAGGTCACTTATTCGTTCTTCTGCCTCAGTTATTCTGCTATTGATCCCTTCCAGGGTATTTTAAATTTCATTTATTGTGTTGTTTATCATTGCTTGTTTCATCTTTAGTTCTTCTAGGTCCTTTTTAAATGTTTCTTGCATTTTCTTTATTCTATTTCCAAGATTTTGGATCATCTTTACTATCATTTTTCTGAATTTTTTTTCAGTTAGACTGCCTACATCTTCTTCATTTGTTAGGTCTGGTGGGTTATTATCTTGCTCATTCATCTGCTGTGTGTTTTTCTGTCTTCTCATTTTGCTTATCTTACTGTGTTTGGGGTCTCCTTTTCTCAGGCTGCATGTTCGTATTTCCCGTTGTTTTTGCTGTCTGTCCCCAGTTGCCAAAGTTGGTTCAGTGGGTTGTGTAGTCTTCCTGGTGGAGGGGACTAGTGCCTGTGATCTGTTGCATGAAGCTGGATCTTGTCTTTCTGGTTGGCAGATCCAGGTCTGGTGGTGTGTTTTGGGTTTTCTGTGGCCTTATTATGATTTTAGGCATCCTCTCTGCTAATGGGTGGGTTTTGTTCCTGTCTTGCTAGTTGTTTGGCATAGGGTGTCCAGCACTGTAGCTTGCTGGTTTTTGAGTGAAGCTGGATGTTGGTGTTGAGATGGAGATCTCTGGGAGATATTCACCATTTGATATTACATGGAGATGTGAAGTCTCTTTTGGACCAGTGTCCTGAAGTTGGCTCTCCCACCTCAGAGGCACAGCACTGACTCCTGGCTGCAGCACCAAGAGCCTTTCATCCACACAGCTGATAGGAACTCTGAAGCTCAATGCTGTCCTCAGAAAGTTCAAGATTCAGATTACAACTATGACACAGACAGCAGCCAATGGCAAGATCCCTAAGTCTCTTGCTCACTTTTCATTGGAGGAGTCTGCCCCTTTCTGATTGATTTGTAAGAATTCTTTACATATTATAGATATGAACCTTTTTTTTTTCCTGTTACATATACTTTATTCCACACTATGTCTTGATTTCTCTTCTCTTAGTAGTGTCTTTGATGAAACATTTTTTTTGTTTTAATGTAGTATCAATTTTAATAAATGTGTTTCAATTTGTCAGTCTTTCACTTTATAATTAGTGTGTTTATATTAGCTTTTAAGAAATCTTACCAGTATAAGCCTTGGAGGTATACTATGAAATCTCTGAGAAACTTTGTTGTTTTGCTTTGCATATTTATATTTAAAACCCAACTAGAATTTATATTTTTTTATATTGTAAGGTAGAAGTCCAGTCCATTGGTTTCAATATTTATATCTGATTCACAGTACTATTTATTGAAAATATTTTCTTTTTACTACTGCTCTAAAATGCCAATTCTATTATCTAAAAAAAGTGTTCATTAGTGTATGTGTTCTCCATTCTGTCAGTTTATTTTTCAATCCCTCTGCCAATACCATATTGTCTTAATTGCTGTGGATTAATAGTAAATCTCAATATATGTTAGAAATTATTCTGTTTTGAGATTGTTGTAACTATTTTTGGCCTTTTTCATTTTCATATTAATTTAGAATTAGTTGTGAATCTCTATCCTCCCTACAAATCTGTTTGGTTTGTTTTTATAAATCAATTAGGGGAATTTGACACGATTAAAATATTGACTCTTTCAATCTGTAAGTATGGCATTCACTTCTACTAGTTTATATCATCTTTAATTTTTCTCAAAATGTTTTCCAGCTTCCTAAGTAGGACTCTTGCAAAACTTCTGCAAGATTCATTTTTTGAGATTTGATACATGTGATGTTATGGTAATTGACACCATTAAATAATTTCATTTCTTATCTTTTGTTGCTCATGTATAAAAATAAAATTGATTATTTTCTATATTGACATTGTTGCAAGAAAACTTACTAAATTCATTTATTAAATCTACTGATTTATCTATAGAATAAATAGAAATTTTATTTATTTGAAATTTCTTTGAAATTTTCTACATACTCAAAATATATTTTCCATGAATATTGACATTTTCCTCTTTTTTAAAACGTTTTTTTAAACATCAGTCATATTTTTGTGCAGCTTCACAGGTTAGAATTACCAGTATAAAGTGAATAAATGTATTCATAATGAGTATTTTTATCTTGTATCTCAATCTGACAGAGAGTGTTTTTAGTATTTCTCTATTAATCATAATGTTTGCTTTGTTTAGATACCTGGTATTAAATAAAGCAAGCTGCTTTCTATTCCTAGTTTGCTAAGATTTTTTTGAGATTTCTTAATAATTTTAAACATAAGTGAATAATTTTTATGATTTTTTTGAGACAGTTGTACATTCAATGGAATTTTAAGAAATAATACAGAGAGATCCCATGTTCCTTTATCTAGTTTCTCCAGTGATAGCATCTTGCAAACTATGGTACAATATCACAACCAGGATATTGATACTGATACAGTCAATGTACAGAACATTTCCATTGCCATAAGGATACTTCATGTTGCCTTATTATTTATTTTTGGAGAACTTTGAGAGAACACATTTTATTCTCAGGAGATTTAAGCATATCATTAAAGTTTAATATATACAAATCAAGATAAGAGTAATTCCTTAATTACCTATAGTATGGATGACATAGGGAAGAATATATTTTGACAGACCAACTGTGAAAGGAAAATGTTATCTAAATTTTCCACAAAGGTGTAAATAGTTTAGCAGTCTATCCTGTGAGGTACTTGAAAAATTCTTAACTAAGTAAAAATATGAAGTAATTCTTTAGCAAATGAGTGGCATTCTGGGAAAGTATTTCATTTATACCATGGATAAAAGTGAGCCACTCTACATTGTTTTTTTTTAACATCTTTATTGGGGTGGGGTGGGGTCATGTTGCCTTTTAAAGCCATAGGCCACTTCTTCTATAGTACTTGGCAACTATTAAGCTATTAATCACATCTGTAATTTTGTCATTTGAAGAATATTGTATAAATGGAATAATATATTGTGTAATCTTTTGTGGTTACCTGGTTTAAGTTAGCATAATTCTATGGCGATTCATCCAGGCTGTTGCATGTTTCAACCCTCCATTTTTTTTTTTTTTTTTTTTATTGTTGAGTGGTATTCCATGATATGGTTGTACCACAGGTTGCACAACCATTGAAGGATATTTGGGATGTTTCCTGTTTTTAGCTATTATGAATAAAGCTACTATAAACAATTTGGAAACTTTTTTAGTGTGTTTTTGTGTGAACTTAAGTCTTCATTTCTCTGCAATAAGTGGCCAAGAGTGCAACTGCCGCTTTATGTATTACATGTAGGATATATGATATATATATCCTACATATATATATATGTGTGTGTGTGTATATGTGTACATACACACACACACACACACACACACACACACACATATATATATATATATATCTTTTTAAAAGAAACTACCAAACTGTTTTCCAGAGTGGCAATATCATTTTATGTACCCACCAGCAATGTGTGAGTGATCCCGTTTTTCTGCATACTTACCAGCATTGCACTATCACTGTTTTTTTTTTTTAAATTTTTAGCCATTTTGATGCACATATAGTGATAGCTCATTGTGGGTTTAATTTGTACTTACCTAAGGCTAATAACATTGAACATGTTTTATGCACTTATTTGCTACCAGAATATGGCTCCTGAAGTTCTTAGCAAGTCTGCCTCTTTCTGCCTTTCAGAATCTTCTTACTCTTGTTTCACATATAATGTCCATGGTTTTATATTGTATGTAGCAGGAAGCATAGGGAAAATTACATCTATTCCATCTTCCAAGAAACAGTAGTTTTGGTATAAATCAATCTTCTGTCACTAGATATTCTCACATTGTATCTATGGGTGCCAGAGTTTCTTTGGAGTCCTTTAGGAGGTGTTCATTGAGTGAGGGTGAAAAGCCAGTAGGATTCTGGGACTCCCATGATTGCCCTGACCATAACATGTCTTTTTTTTTTTTTTTTTTTGCGGTACGCGGGCCTCTCACTGTTGTGGCCTCTCCCGTTGCGGGGCACAGGCTCCGGACGTGAAGGCTCAGCGGCCATGGCTCACGGGCCCAGCCGCTCTGCAGCATGTGGGATCTTCCTGGACCGGGACACGAACCCGTGTCCCCTGCATCGGCAGGCGGACTCTCAACCACTGTGCCACAGGGAAGCCCAACATGTCTTTTTATTTCTATGAAGAGATCTGTATTTAAACTCATTCAATCTTACAAAAGCTCTGGAAGGCAACCATTGTACAGATCATGGCCTTAGGAACATGAAACCATTTATCATGGGTATGGTGAGTGGGGGCATGAAAGATAGAACAAGATATGCCATCTTTCTTTGCTGAAGAAGCTGTAGAGCAGCGTCTTCTTCTACTTATCCCAAAACAACAATAAGTGAGGCAGAGCCAAATGACTTGAGACATTCAGTATCAGTACTTGTGACCTAGTCTTACTGCTTCTCATATCTATTTCGCAAAAGAAACCCAGGCAGTCAGGCTTTCCATGGATTCCTCTATCTTCTCAGGCTGAAAGGAAAAGGTTAAAAGCCCTAACATTGAAAGGATGTCCTGAAGTACTTTCTGTAGATGTACTTTGGGGAAGACGATTGATTTGGCTGTTATCTCAGCAAACTCTTGCCCAGGTCTACTCCCTAGAAGATGACTATTATTTCTTGTCAAAAGCATCACTATCAGCTTGTCCTTACTCCAAGAAGCCATTGTTTGGAATAACATCTTCCAGTAGAGGCTCTCAGCAAGTAAAAATCTCCAGATGATTTCCTGAAGTTTCAAAAGAAGCACTCCAGCTTGCACCACCTCACTGGGTCTGACGTATGTGGCAAGGCTTCCTGAAATGCAAGGCAGTGCCATTCACTGGAAACTCTACCTGTAGACCATTTGGAATGCATATGGTTGACCATCTTAGGGTCAGACTTCCCAGAACAGTGACATGGATCTTCTCCCTAGGGGTAGCAGAGAAATGCATGTTAGTATAAACTACTCCACTAGAACCTGCTTATGTCTAGGGGAAAGATTTCAATTACTGTATACCTCAGATAGCATAAGGGAGCACTTACCCCTCACAGATCTAAATAAAATTGATTAAATTCTCAACTTTACAGCATGGGGAAAAAAATCAAAACTCTGTCTTATAAATCCTGTGAATTCCTCAGGGTTTATTTTATAATGGCACCTCTTTGTTCAGATATTATTTCCATGTTGAGGAGGGGTGTTCTTCTTCACCCTGAGTCATCTTAGAGGCTAATTTCTGCTAGTTTTCAAAACCTTTTTTACACCCAACAAGTATATATACCCAAAAAGTTATATAAAATTTCACTGAATGTTTAGGTTCAAGAGAAGGAACTATACCAGAATACAAGCAACTTCCTTTCATTTTTCTTGGCTCTCACAGTCTTCCTCCTTCCAAACTTTGTTTTCTATCTTCTCACTTTGAAGACTGACCTTAGCTGAACTACAGCTAAGGTAGGGTGTCTTCTGCTATCTACCTAATTACTTTTCAAATGCTTCTAATGTAATACTCATTAAAATACTGTGTAATTGCCTGCTTATTTTTATATATTCCCCTACATAGAGATTATAAACTCTATGTGGGTAGAAATCAAATCTTTTTCAACATTGTAGATTCTGTGCCTAGGTGAGTGTGCAACACAGATTACACAATCAAATGATGTTATTATTGATAAATACTCTGATTCATTACATTTGCATCAGTGCTGATTCATTACATCAGTGCTGATTCATCCATGATTTAACTTCTTGTTCAAGAGAAAGTGTCCAGTACACTATATTCCAAAATGTTTCTGCTTTATACACACACACACACACACACACACACACACAATTAAGATAATTTATTTAAGTAATTCTTTGAGAAAGTTCTTATAAAAAGATTATTTGAACCTTTATTTTTTTAACCGTTTTCCTGTTTTTAAAGTGGGTCAATGATTAGTATCTTAGAGGTGTGTACTATCTCAGAGTTATAGAATTATATCTTCAATTTACTACATTTCAGATTTTAGGTAAACCATATAAAAAGTGTTCCACTATCTTAAGATTTTAAAAAAGTCTTCCAGTGAAAATTAAACAATAATCTTCTAATATTTTCTCTCAGTTACATATATTTTTTGTGTTTTTTTTTATTTTTGCGGTATGTGGGACTCTTACTGTTGTGGCCTCTCCCGTTGCGGAGCACAGGCTCCGGACGCGCAGGCTCAACGGCCATGGTTTACGGGCCCAGCCGCTCCGTGGCATGTAGGATCCTCCCGGACCGGGGCACGAACCTGCATCCCGTGCATCGGCAGGTGGACTCTCAACCACTGCGCCACCAGGGAAGCCCAAATACTGTAGTTTTAAATTACCCCAATTTCATATTTAAAACTAAAATATTTTAAAGTTATTAAAATACATATGTTTGCTCTTTGAAGGCATTAAATCAATTATTCTGAGCAAATCATCCAAAACACCTTAAGGTTTTTTAATTAATTAAAAACTTTATATTTTTACGCTTATTGCAAACATACCCTACCAAACGCTCTATGATTTACTTGCTGGGAAGAAAGCATTCCCTCATGGGTAAGTATAAGTAGCAAAAGTGATTTCGTTTTAAAATAATTTCATGGTTACGTTGAAAAAGTTTTTTTAAAACTTACAATATAACATTCCTTGAGTTTGAATTGTGTTTTTTTTTTTTAAAGCACCATCATATATGTTACTTTTGTTGATCCTTATAGAATTCCTATGTATTGACATAGCTTGTATTATACTGGTCTCAGCAGGCTCTTTTTGGGACCTTTGAATTTAAATAAACAAATAGGAAATCTGAAGATTCACATGTGATCCTCAGGTCACAGAGCACTTTTCAGAGTAACTATTTTTATTTCCCCATGAAACTGAAAAACAACTTTATGCATCTTCAAAATAAATTGCAAGCAATTCCACAAGATTTCTCTTTTCTGAGAGAAAGATCAGTAAAAGCACAAAGAACAATAGAATGAACAAATAGATATTGTGTAGCTGCTTGTGCACTGAATGCTGTCAGAATTGTTGTGTAGGGGAGCAAAAGCTGCTACTCCAAAATGTCTCATTGGCAGAAGGAGTATTTTGAGCTGACAACAGTCAAGGCTCAAAACAGCAGGAAGAAATTTTGACTTTCCCCCAACTGCCTAAAAGAATGTAAATAAAGGACATATTCCAAGAAGGAAGCTACTATCATAGCTAACTACAGTATGAACTAGGCATACTAGAGACGGTGAAACCTAGCAAAGTCAGTTTGTTAAAATTCCTCTCCACGTTCCATTGTCTCTGCATGTTGCAGAAAATATTTGTTTACAAACATTTCCTTTTCCATCTCCATGCAAGGTGCCTTCCTCCACATTGAAGTCCCAAACCACTACCCCAAACATCCTCTTTTGTTTGTATTTGTATTTAAGGTGAGGGTTTCAGCTACTTAGGTGAATTACTCAGTTTTTCTGGGTCTCTCCTATGTATACATATTATTAAACCTCCGTTTGATTGTTTCATGCTAATCTATCTCATATCAATTTAATTTCTAGTCCAGCCAAAATAACCTGGAAAGGTAGTGGAAAATCTCTTCCTCTCCTAAAGCTGGTAATTGCTAAAACCACAGTAGTTTAACTTCTCTGCAATTTTTACTTCCCACAACTTCATTTTTCTTGAGCATAGTCATAAGGAATAAATTTCCTTGAAGGTAGGCTATATACCCTATACATTTTTGGATTTTAACATCCCATTGCATGTATGTGTCTTCCACCATGATTGTATAAGTTCCTTTAGAGTGGAGATCATGATTATTGTGAGTGTGTGGCTCTGTGTGTGTACATGTGTCTCCGTATCTCCAACAGCTAGAAAAAAATTGAATTTGGTAGAATTGAATTGAATAGAATAGTAGAATTGAATTTTTCTACTATGCATTGAAAAGGTGCATCCTGTGTTTGGTTATTATTACTTTCTACACGAAAAGATTCTGAAAGTAATTAATTTTTTATTTGTGGTTCAAAATCAACAATATGAAAAATTATTGTGCCAATATTCAATGCTGTTCTAAATGCTTTTGTAGTGGAGTGGTGCTGTTTGTTCTTTACTTATAACATAGATGGTGGATAAAACAAAATATAGATTGCAGCCATACTCCAGGAATTTGTGTTTCAGGCTCAGAAGTTTCAACCTTGTTTCACAAACGATGGTGTACTCACTGTAGGTATTTGAACAGGCTGAAATACATAGGATGGGATTGTCATGAATGAGGAAATAAAAAACATAATGAAATAGGACTCTCAGATCTCTCCACAGAGCTTCAGACCAAAATATTAACTCTTTTCACTTGAGTGAAACACAGACATGGCAAAGTTAACTTTTCCCAAATTGAACTTGTGATTCTCCTCCTTTCTTTCTCTTCCCAATAAATGTTATAACTGTCTGTCCATCTGCAAATGCCAGGAATCTGAGAGCTTCTCTTGCATCATCCTCCTTCCTTGTTCTCCATATATCACTAAATGCCACAGGTTCAACCTGTAAACATTTTGCAAATATATAAGTTTTCCTCCAACGTACTGCCATTATCATAGTATAGGCCATCAATGTTTCTCACCTAGATTATTATATATCTACTTAATCTTTCTAGTTTTCCACCTTAAAATTCATTTACCACATTTCAGCCAGAGTTAATATCCCCAAATAACATTACAATAGAGTCCAAATTTCTTAAAAACAATAATCATACTTAACACTTATTAAACATTTATTATACACAAGGCATTATACTGGATGCCTTCTATGCTTTATTTCTTTGAATCCTCTGAACAATGCCATGAGTTAAATACCAATATTATTATAACATTTAAAAATGCATACTTTATAGTTTAGAGACATAAAGTAAATTTCCTAAAATCAGAAAGCTGGTAGTGGTAGAGCCAGGATTTAAACTCAGCCAGTCTGACTTCAGATGCCTCACTCAAAAATATGATTCAATTTAATATATTAATAAGCAAGTCTAAAAAACTCTTAAATTTTACTTTTCTTTCCTGAACTCTAAGATTTAGCCACACTGAAATTATCTACGTTCTTTTTTTCTTCCATCATCTTTATAACATCTGAGATTCTGATTTCAGTTTCCCTTTTTCTTTACTTTTCCTAACTCCTACTCAGTTTAGATGCTGTTTCTTACAGGAATTATTCCTTAGCTTTCCAAGTATATGTCGGAAGTAAGATTGAAATCACACAGAATACCTTTTCCAATCACAATGGAATGAAACTAGTAGCAAAAGGAGAGGAAAACTGAAATATTTACAAATATATGGAAATTAAAAACCAAACGGTGAAAGAAGAAATCAGATGTTAAATTATAAAATATTTAGAGATTAATGAACATGAAAACACAACATTCCAAAACTTATGGAATGAAGCAATAGCATTAAAAGGGAAATTTATAAGTCTAAATGCATACATTAAAAAGAAATATCCCAAAATAACAAACTAACTTTAAACCTTAAGCAACTAGAAAAATAACAAACTAAACCCAGAATGAGTAGAAAGAAGGTAAGAATAAATAATTAGAAGAGAGGTAAATAAAATAGAGAATAAAAAACTGTAGAGAAAATTAATGACACAAAGTGCTGATTTTTCAAAATAATGAATAAAATTGACAAGTCTTTAGCTAGGTTGACTAAGAAAGAGTTTAATTAAGTAAGTAAAATCTGAAATTAAAGTAGGAACATTACTACCAACCTTACAGAAATGAAAAGAATAATAAGAGAATTGTATACAAATAAATTAATTTATACCATTACCAAACAACCTATAAAAAATATTAATTGAAAATGGATCAGTGACCTAAAGACTAGATTTTAAAAGTCTTAGAAGAAAACATAGGGTTAAATTTTCATGATCTTGAATTTGGTAATAGAACCTTAGCTATGACACCAAAAGCATGAGCAACAATAGAAAAACAAATAAATTGGACTTGATAAAATTAAAGAATTTTTATTCATCAAAGGCTATTATTAATAAAGCAAAAAAATCACCTACAGAATAGAAGAAAATATTTACAAAATATATATCTTGTAACTGTTTATAGCCCAGAATATGCAATGAAGTTGTATAAGTTAATAACAAGTAAACAAAGTAAAATGTTTTATAGTTTTCAGTGTACAGCATTATCTCCTTAGCTAAGTTTATTCTGAAATATGTATGTATTATTTATGTATTCAATTATTTATTTATATCAGCATGGACTCAGGGATGATTATTTTATTCTTTGAGTTATAATCCAAAACTTTCATTATATATCTAGTTGCTCTGAACTATATACTTTTGATGCTATTGTAAATGAAATAATTTTCTTACTTTGTTTTTCAGATTGTTCATTGTTAGTGTATTGTTCATTGTTAGTGTATTGTTCATTGTTAGTGTATAGAAATACCACTGATTTTTGTGTGTTGATTTTGAATTGTTCAACTTTGCTGAATTTGTTTAGAAGTTCTAACTCTGTGTGTGTGTGTGTGTTGTGGAATCTTTAGAGTTTTCTACATATAAAACCATATTGTCTGCAAACAGAGATAATTTTACTCCTTTCCCAATTTGTATGCCTTTTTTTCCTTACCTTTTTGCTCTGGCTAGAACTTCTACTACTATATTAAATAAAAATGGTTAAAGCAGGTGTCCTTGTCTTGTTTCTGATATTAGAGGAAGAGCTTTTAGCATTTCACTTTTGATTATGTTAAGATGCAAATTTGCAGTGCATGATTAGAAAGAACTGATACATTTGTTCCATGGTTTGTTCTCTAGGTAACATGACTAAGGGACCTTAAATCATGAGATTCTTCTGATGAAGAAGAAACCTGCCTGACTTCGCTTTAAGCAGAAACTCCTTTCTTCTATTTCCCTGGGTTACATCCTATGTACTCTATGTAATCTATGTGCTGAAATTAAGTACAGTACATGATTCTCTTGATTAGTAACCAAGTTAAAAATTCTTCTTTGTTATGAAATCTAAAAATTAATCATAACATTTATGTTGAATATATTTAAATGTAAATTTTGCTTGCATTATTCTCAGAAGATGCATATAACACCCAGGTTAGGGTGAACAATGAGCCTGCTTATTGGGGTATCTTGGACACTGCTGGTAAGGTAGGTAACTTTTATAGATCTTTTTAATCTCTGAGGGCAGTTTATGCTTTAACCTCAAATTCCTTCACCACAGAGTAGATGAATTTGCTCAAACAGAAGAGAAAATTTGTAATAGCAATCAGGAATTAAATAAGAATTAGCAAAAAAAATGACTCCTTGTCACTCAGAATATTTCAACATTCCCTTAATTTTTTAAATATAAAAGTAAAGGGAGGAGAGGGGGAAGATGGCAAAGAGTAAGACGCGGAGATCACCTTCCTCCCCACAGATACAACAGAAATACATCTACATGTGGAACAGCTCCTACAGAACACCTACTGAATGCTAGCAGAACACGTCAGACTTCCCAAAAGGCAAGAAACTCACCAATTACCAGGGTAGGGCAAAAGAAAAAAGAAAAAATGGAGACAAAAGAATAGGGACGGACCTGCACCAGTGGGAGGGAGCTATGAAGGAGGAAAGGTTTCTACACACTAGGAAGCCCCTTCGCGAGCGGAGACTGTGGGTGGCAGAGGGGGGAAGCTTCAGAGCCACGGAGGAGAGCACAGAAACAGGGGTGCAAAGGGAAAAGCAGACAGATTCCCGCACAGAGGATTGGTGCCGACCAGCACTCACCAGCCCGAGAGACTTGTCTGCTCACCTGCTGGGGTGGGCGGAGCTGGGAGATGAGGCCTAAGTTTCAGTCGGAGCGGAGCGCAGGGAGAGGACTGGGGCTGGCGGGGTGAACACAGTCTGCAGGGGGTTAGTGTAACACGGCTAGCGGGGAAGGATTCCAGGGTAAAGTCTGGACCTGCCGAAGAGGCAAGAGACTTTTTTCTTCCCTCTTTGTTTTCTGGTGCACGAGGAGAGGGGATAAGGAGCGCTGCTTAAAGGAGCTCCAGAGACAGGAGCAAGCCACGGCTAACAATGCGGACCCCAGAGACAGGCACGAGATGCTAAGGCTGCTGCTGGAGCCACCAAAAAGCCTGTGTGTGAGCACAGGTCACTATCCACACCCCTCTTCCAGGGAGCCTGTGTAGCCCGCCACAGCCAGGGTCCTGGGATCCAGGGACAACTTCCCCAGGAGAATGCACGGTGCACCTCAGGCTGGCGCAATGTCATGCTGGCCTTTGCTGCTGCAGGCTCGCCCCGCATCTGCACCCCTCCTTTCCCCCGGCTTGAGTAAGCCAGAGCCCCCGAGTCAGCTGCTTCCATAACCCCGCCCTGTCTGAGCGAAGAACAGACACCATCCGGCAACCTACACGCACAGGCAGGGCCAAATCCAAACCTGAACCCCGGGAGCTGTGCAAACAAAGAAGAGAAAGGGAAAACTCTCCCAGCAGCCTCAGGATCAGCAGATTAAATCTGCACAATCAACTTGATGTATCCTGCATTGGTGGAATACCTGAATAGACAACGAATCATCCCAAATTGAGGAGGTGGACTTTGAGAACAAGATTTATGATTTTTTCCCCTTTTCCTCTTTTTGTGAGTGTGTATGTGTATGCTTCTGTGTGAGATTCTGTCTGTATAGCTTTGCTTTCACCATTTGTCCTAGGGTTCTATCTGTCCATTTTTTTGTTTTGTTTTTTTACTTATTAAATTATTTTTCTTAGTAATTATTTTTTATTTTAATAACTTTATTTTATATTATCTTACCTTATTTTATTTTAACCTCTTTCTTTTTCTCTCTTTCTTTCTTTCTTTGTTTATACTTTTTCTCCCTTTTATTCTGAGCCATGTGGATGAAAGGCTCTTGGTGCTGCAGCCAGGAATCAGTGATGTGCCTCTGAGGTGGGAGAGCCAAATTCAGGTCAGTGGTTCACAAGAGACCTCTCAGCTCCACATTATATCAAAGGCAAATATCTCCCAGAGATCTCCATGTCAACACCAGCATCCAGCTTCATTCAATGACCAGCAAGCTACAGTGCTGGACACCCTATGCCAAACAATTAGCAAGACAGGAACACAACACTGCCCATTAGCAGAGAGGCTGCCTAAAATCATAATAAGTCCACAGACACCCCAAAACACACCACCAGATGTGGAACTGCCAACCAGAAAGACAAGATCCAGCCTCAACCACCAGAACACAGGCACTTGTCCCCTCCACCAGGAAGACTACACAACTCACTGAACCAACTTTAGCTCTTGGGGACAGACACCAAAAACAATGGGAAATACGAACCTACAGCCTGCAAAAAGGAGGCCCCAAACAAAGTAAGATAAGCAAAATGAGAAGACAAAAAAACACACAGCTGATGAAGGAGCAAAATCAAAACCCACCAGACCTAACAAATGAAGAGGAAATAGGCAGTCTACCTGAAAAAGAATTCAGAATAATGATAGTAAAAATGATCCAAAATCGTGGAAATAGAATGGGGAAAATGCAAGAAACATGTAACAAGGACCTAGAAGAAATAAAGATGAAACAAGCAATGATGAACAACACAATAAATGAAATTAAAAATACTCTAGGTGGGATCAATAGCAGAATAAATGAGGCAGAAGAACGGATAAGTGACCAGGAAGATAATATAGTGGAAATAGATACTGCAGAGCAGAATAAAGAGAAAAGAATGAAAAGAACTGAGAACAGTCTCAGAGACCTCTGCGACAACATTTAATGCACCAACATTCGAATTATATGGGTTCAGGAAGAAGAAGAGTAAAAGAAAGGGACTGAGAAAATATTTTAAGAGATTATAGTTGAAATTTTCTCTAATATGGGAGATGAAATAGTTAATCAAGTCCAGGAAGCACAGAGATTCCCATTAACAATAAATCCAAGGAGAAACATAACAAGCCACATATTATTCAGACTGTCAAAAATTAAATACAAGGAAAGCATATTAAAAGCAGCAAGGGAAAAACAACAAATAACACACAAGGGAATCACCATAAGGTTAACAGCTGATCTTTCAGCAGAAACTCTGCAAGCCAGAAGGAATTGGCAGGACATATTTAAAGTGATGAAGGAAATAAACCTACAACCCAGATTACTCTACCCAGCAAGGATCTCATTCAGATTTGATGGATAAATTAAAACCTTTACAGACAAGCAAAAGCTGAGAGAGATCAGCACCACCAAACCAGCTTTACAACAAATGCTAAAGGATCTTCTCTAGGCAAGGAACACAAGAGAAGGAAAACATCTACAATAACAAACCCAAAATAACTAAGAAAATGGGAATAGGAACATACCTATCGATAATTAACTTTAATGTAAATGGATTAAATGCTCCCACCAAAAGACACAGATAGGCTGAATGGATACCAAGACAAGACCCATATATATGCTGTCTACAAGAGACTCACTTCAGACCTAGAAACACATACAGTCTGAAAGTGAGGGGATGGAAAGAGATATTCCATGCAAATGGAAACCAAAATAAAGCTGGAGCAGCAATTCTCATATCAGACAAAATACACTTTAAAATAAAGACTATCAGAAGAGAAAAAGAAGGACACTATATAATGACCAAGGGATTGCTCCAAGAAGAAGGTATAACAATTGGAAATATTTATGCACCCAACATAGGAGCACCTCAATACATAAGGCAAATACAAAGAGCCATAAAATGGGAAATTGACAGTAACAGATTCATAGTAGGGGACTTTAACACCCCACTTTCACCAATGGACTGATCATACAAAATGAAAATAAATAAACACAAGCTTTAAATAATATATTAAAGAAGATGGACTTAATTGATATTTATAGGACATTCCATCCAAAGGCAACAGAATACACATTTTTCTCAAGTACTCATGGAACATTCTCCAGAATAGATCATATCTTGGGTCACAAATCAAACTTCGGTAAATTTTAGAAAATTGAAATTGTATCAAGTATCTTTTCTGACCACAATGCTATGAGACTAGATTTCAATTACAGGACAAAATCTGTGAAAAATACAAACACATGGAGGCTAAACAATACTCTACTTAATAACGAAGTGATCACTGAAGAAATCAAAGGGGAAATCAAAAAATACCTAGAAACAAATGACAATGGAGACACAATGACTCAAAACTTATGGGATGCAGCAAAAGCAGTTCTAAGAGGGAAGTTTATAGCAATACAACCCTACCTTAAGAAACAGGAAATATCTAGAATAGACAACCAAACCTTGCACCTAAAGCAATTAGAGAAAGAAGAACAAAAAAACCCCAAAGTTAGCAGAAGGAAAGAAATCCTATAGAACAGGTCAGAAATAAA
Organism: Delphinapterus leucas; assembly: GCF_059928025.1. NCBI lineage: Eukaryota > Metazoa > Chordata > Mammalia > Artiodactyla > Monodontidae > Delphinapterus > Delphinapterus leucas. Next base: position 58,299,638 of record NC_143142.1, on the reverse strand, counting down.
TGAAAAAGAAATGAAGGAAACGATAGCAAAGATCAGTAAAAGTAAAACCTGGTTCTTTGAGAAGATAAAAGAAACTGATAAACCATTAGCTAGACTCATCAAGAAAGAAAGGGAGAAGACTCAATCAGTAGAACTAGAAATGAAAAAGGAGAAGTAACAATCGGCACTGAAGAAATACAAAACATCATGAGAGATTACTACAAGCAACTCTAGGCCAATAAAATGGAAAACCTGGAAGAAATGGACAAATTGTTAGAAATGCACAACCTGCCAAGTCTGAACCAGGAAGAAATAGAAAATATGAACAGACCAATCTCAAGCATTGAAATTGAAACTGTGATTAAAAATCTTCCAATAAACAAAAGCCCAGGACCAGATGGCTTCACAGGTGAATTCTATCAAACTTTTAGAGAAGAGCTAACACCTATCCTTCTCAAACTCTTCCAAAATATAGCAGAGGGAGGAACACTCCCAAACTCATTCTACGAGGCCACCATCACCCTGATACCAAAACCAGAAAAGGATGTGACATAGGAAGAAAACTACAGGCCAGTATCACGGATGAACATGGATGTGAAAATCCTCAGCAAAATACTAGCAAACAGAGTCCAACAGCACATTAAAAGGATCATACACCATGATCAAGTGGGGTTTACTCCAGGAATGCAAGGATTCTTCAATATACGCAAATTAATCATGTGATACACCATATTAACAAACTGAAGGAGAAAAACCATATGATCATCTCAGTAGATGCAGAGAAAGCTATCGACAAAGTTCAACACCCATTTATGATAAAAACCCTGCAGAAAGTAGGCATGGACAGAACTTTCTCCAACATAATAAAGGCCATATATGACAAACCCACAGCCAACATCGTCCTCAATGGTGAAAAACTGAAAGCATTTCCACTAAGATCAGGAACAAGACAAGGTTGCCTACTCTCACCACTCTTATTCAACAGAGTTTTGGAATTTTTAGACACAGCAATCAGAGAAAAAAATGAAATAAAAGGAAACCTAATTGGAAAAGAAGAAGTAAAGATGTCACTGTTTACAGATGACATGATATTATACATAGAGAATCCTAAAGATGCTACCAGAAAACTACTAGAGCTAATCAATGAATTTGGTAAAGTAGCAGGACACAAAATTAATGCACAGAAATCTCTGGCATTTCTATACACTAATGATGAAAAATCTGAAAGTGAAATCAAGAAAACACTCCCATTTACCACTGCAACAAAAAGAATAAAATATCTAGGAATAAACCTACCTAAGGAGAGAAAGGGCCTGTATGCAGAAAATTATAAGACACTGATGAAGGAAATTAGAGATGATACAAATAGATGGAGAGATATACCGTGTTCTTAGATTGGAAGAATCAACATTGTGAAAATTACTCTACTACCCAAAACAATCTACAGATTCAATGCAATCCCTATCAAACTACCACTGGCATTTTTCACAAAAATAGAACAGAATATTTCACAATTAGTATGGAAACACAAAAGACCCCAAATAGCCAAAGCAATTTTGAGAATGTAAAATGGAGCTGGAGGAATCAGGCTCCCTGACTTCAGACTATACTACAAAGCTACAGTAATCAAGACAGTATGGTACTGGCACAAAAACATAAATATAGATCAATGGAACAGAATAGAAAGCCGAGAGATAAACTCACACACATATCGTCACCTTATCTTTGAAAAAGGAGGCAGGAATATACAGTGGAGATAGGACAGCCACTTCAATATGTGGTGTTGGGAAAACTGGGCAGGTATATGTAAAAGTATGAGATTAGATCACTCCCTAACACCATACACAAAAATAAGCTCAAAATGGATTAAAGACCTAAATTTTAGGCCAGAAACTATCAAACTGTTAGAGGAAAACATAGGCAGAACACTCTATGACATAAAACACAGCAAGATCCTTTTTGACCAACCTCCTAGAGAAACGGAAGTAAAAACAAAAATAAACAAATGGAACCTAATGAAACTTCAAAGCTTTTGCACAGCAAAGGAAACCATAAAGAAGAGCAAAAGACAACCCTCAGAATGGGAGAATATATTTGCAAATGAAGCAACTGACAAAGGCTTAATGTCCAAAATTTACAAGCAGTTCATTCAGGTCAATAACAAAAAAAACAAACAATCCAATCCAAAAATGGGCAGAAGACCTAAATAGACATTTCTCCAAAGAAGATATACAGACTGCCAACAAACACATGAAAGAATGCTCAACATCATTAATCATTAGAGAAATGCAAATCAAAACTACAATGAGATATCATCTCACACCAGTCAGAATGGCCCTCATCAAAAAATCTAGAAACAATAAATGCTGGAGAGGGTGTGGAGAAAAGGGAACACTCTTGCACTGCTGGTAGGAATGTGAATTGGTACAGCCACTATGGATAACAGTATGGAGGTTCCCTAAAAAACTACAAATAGAACTACCATATGACCCAGTAATCCCACTACTGGGCATATACCATGAGAAAACCATAATTCAAAAAGAGTCATGTGCCAAAATATTCATTGCAGCTCTATTTACAATAGCCAGGAGATGGAAACAACCTAAGTGTCCATCATCGGGTGAATGGATAAAGAAGATGCAGCACGTATATACAATGTAATGGTACTCAGCCATAAAAAGAAATGAAATTGAGTTTTTTGTAGTGAGGTGGATGGGCCTAGTGTCTGTCATACAGAGTGAAGTAAGTCAGAAAGAGAAAGAGAAATACCATATGTTAACACATGTATATGGAATTGAAGAAAAAAAAAAAGGTCATGAAGAACCTAGGGGTAAGACTGGAATAAAGACACTGACCTAGTAGAGAATGGACTTGAGGATATGGGGATGGCAAGGGTAAGCTGTGACAAAGTGAGAGAGTGGCATGGACATATATAAACTACCAAACGTAAAATAGATAGCCTGTGGGATGCAGCCACATAGCACAGGGAGATCAGCTTGGTGCTTTGTGACCACGTGGATTGGGGGGATAGGGAGGGTGGAAGAGAAGGAGACGCAAGTGGGAGGAGATATGGGAACATATGTATATGTATAACTGATTCACTTTGTTATAAAGCAGGAACTGACACACCATTGTAAAGCAATCATACTCCAATAAAATTTTAAAAAACAAAACAAAAAAAACAGCTCCCCAAAGCCTTTCAGCAAAGCATTTTTAAAAGCCAGATTAGGTGGGGGTGTCTCAAAGAGTGTTATCAGCCCATGCATAATTCTCTTATTGGCTAATTGTGAGGTAACAGGGCAGTGTCACAGGGGTTAACATCAGTACTTAGGCTCCAGGAGGCCTGGTGCAATGTGCTCATGGTCATCAAGTAGTTAACATCTACCATTTGGTGGGGGGTTTTCACATCTGTAAAACACCTCAGAAATGTGCATCAAATACTTTTATCTGTGAACTTCAAAGAAGAGCTTCAAAGGAAAGCAGAGGATATGGGGGAAGGACATGTCCCAGGAAGGCCCCATAGGGTCCTACTCAGTTACATTACTATACTCTTAATATGTATATTTCTTTTATGTGTCGCTCAAATATTATCATGCAAGTATCACCTAATCCCTCTAGAAGTAAGACATATTTTAAGAAACTACTTTAACTCTAGAAATATGTTTTTATTAAGGGCTTGCCATATAGTTAGAAATTATTAAAGAAAAACTAAAAGAAAATTTTAAAAAATTTAAAAATATAGCCAAAGATTTAAGGGCAAACTAATATTATCAGTATTGGAATTAAGAGTATCAACAAAGGTCAATCCAGCTCTAAATATGAGAATAGAGAGCAGGTCTGCAACCAGAATTATATCCTCAATTGATATAGCTTGATCATAGATTTTTATCTTGGGAAAATGGACAAATGTTATGGTGGCCCATTGCATTGGTCTGAGACACTTGAAAACAACTTACTATTAACATTACTGCAAATAAGGTGGACAGGAATCCTGATTTTCTAAGGACAATCCTAGTTGGTACTGTAAGAGAAGAAGAGATTTTTCCTTTATCCTTCTATGCTCTTTTAGCTGGTCTAAGACTTAAATTGATATGAGACAGATTAACAAGAGAAAATCAAACAGAAGTTTAATAACATGTGTACATGGAAGAGACCCAGAAAAACTGAGTAACTCACCAAAATAGCTGAAATTCTCACATTAAATACGATCTTCAGTTAAAGACAGAAGAGGATGTTGGGGGTCGTGGTTGGGACTTTGAAGGGAGAAAGGCAATTTAAATGGAGATGAGAAAACGAATGTTGTAAACAAATATTTGTTGGGCCCTGCAGTGGGACACAGAGAATTCTAACAAAACTTTACTATGTTCCCTTCACTATCTACAACACCTAGTTCACACTATAGTTTTCTATGGCGATAGCTCCCTTCCTGGCATAGGTCCTCTATCTACATTATTTAGGCAGTTAGGGAGAAGGTCAAAATTTATTCCTGAGTCTTTTAGGCCTTGATTACTTTCAGCTAGAAATAATCTGCATGCCACAGAAATATTTTGGGGTGGCAAATTTTGTTCCCTATAGTAGCTGATATAGCTCAATTAATGTTTGTTATTTTTTTTTTTTTGGCACTTCTTTTCACTCAAAGGTGCTGTGTTTGTATGATAACTCATATAGTCATCCAAACTACAAAGTGCTAGACTCCTTCTCCAATCAGGTGGATCTAAAATGTGAATATACAACCAACTGTGATTTAAATATACAAGCCAGGAAAGCAAATACTATACAAAATAAGACCATAGATCAGAAATCAAACCAAAAAACAATTCTTAATAGCCAAATCAAATGTAAAAAAAAACCCATAGAATAAAGTTCCTATAATTTTATTAAAGTTTCTCATAACGGGAGATTCTCAGGATTTCTTTCTCAGTCTATTTGATATTAGAGTCAGATATTATACGCTGGTTACTGTTTTTATTCTGTTTACAACTTTTAGAACCATAATTTCAGAAGAAATGGGTTTCTGGGCTTCCCTGGTGGCGCAGTGGTTGAGAATCTGCCTGCCAATGCAGGGGACATGGGTTTGATCGCTGGCCCGGGAAAATCCCACATGCCACGGAGCAACTAAGACCGTGCACCACAACTACTGAGCCTGTGCTCTAGAGGCCATGAGCCACAACTACTGAGCCCACATGCCACAACTACTGAAGCCCATGCCCCTAGAGCCCGTGCTCCACAATGAGAGAAGCCACTGCAATGAGAAGCCTGCACACTGCAATGCAGAGTAACCCCTGCTCGCCACAACTAGAGAAAGCCTGCACACAGCAATGGAGACCCAACACAGCCAAAAATAAATAAATAAAAATAATAAATACATTTTTAAAAAATGGGTTTCTTGAAACATTTTTATAGTAAAATAAACTGAAACCTATAATTTAGGGCCAAGAGAAAATTAAAATACAAGATGAAACAAAAATATTTTAGAAGAGCAATTCTGGGATCATTTGACATAAAAGCAAGAATTTCTATAGCTAGGCACTATAATTATATCATAAATAACTTTATTAATCTGTCAAGAAATTATAATTTCAATTTCAATGAAAGGCAAAAAATGTAATAAAAAAACTTATACAAGATGATAATTTTTAAAGGATATTTTAAGGGTAAATTTCTATTGACTCTGGAAAAATAATGGCTAGACCATAAATTATATAAAAATATATAAAAGATATGAAGGCCAACCCAACATCTTAGTAATTCAGTGTGGGTGAAACTATGTGAGATTATATGTCTGTAAATCTGTGTGTATATATGTATCAATAGCTCACATTTTCAACATAGTCAATTTGGCATCCATAGATTTACAATACTGGATTAATTGTTCTATAGGAATACAAAAATATAAAATCAAAAATCAAAATATAAAATATAATTTGTGGCATTGAAGTGATTACCCTTTTATTTTTGCACATATTTAAGAAAGAATCTATACTCAAAACTGAAGAAAGACATCCCAGATTTAATTGCCATGTCTTTAATTATATCACCTCTTTAGCTTTCTCTTTTAAACAGTGTTCCTTATCAAATACTCTTTTAAGTATTTAATTACTCACCAGTGTTATATGTAGAAAATTAAGATTTATATTTATATTTATATTTTTAGCTAAAACTTGGCAATTTCAAAGCTAAACTTGCCAAATTAAAAGAAAAATATTTGATTTATACTTAACATAAATGAACTAAATAAAATGACTCCCAAGGCACTCTAAAGTATGCTATTAGTAGAAATAGTAGAAAAACAGAATGTCATTTAATGACCTCATTATTTAAAACATATCCTTCAGTACTCCATTCTTGTGATGGACAATACCAGAACCTTGTTTCCTATGATTACCGTTGGGCCACAATAATACTTTCACTAAGAATAATCCTTGGTAGAAACTCTACCATCACTTCATAAATGTTTGTATTAAATATCCATGTAAATTACTATAATTGTCAATATTTAAAATGAAAAGGGGCTCTAGAGGTCTAATATTTTAGTTCTCTTTGTTTACAAATAGGGACACCAGAGCTCAGAAGGGATAAGTTGTTTATTCAAGGTCATGTGTCTTCTAAATGCCAGTGTCAAAGTGACCCTAGTGCTATGCCTGTTTGTCATTCCTGAAATTTACAGTGACTTTGCTACATTATGTCTTCTAAAATCCATCTCTGTGAATAGTGCTAGACTATTCATGACAGGTAATGCTTGCTCTTTGGGTATTACTTTTTTGACAATGTCAATGATATTTTGATTAAAAGAGTCTTAGTTTAAAACTGCTGGTACATAAAACTGGTCAGAATGATGGATCAAAAACTCAAGATGGTGAAACCAAGGAAGAATCTGAAGAAAAATAATGCCATCATTGCAGAGTTTGTTTACGACCATCTTTTTATCTTTCTTTATATCTTTTATACTATTTTTCACAAAGGATTTATCTTTCCTAATTCTAAATATCAGGGGGATTTTTTTTGCCATTTTCCCTTGAGTTACATTATCAATATATCAGTCCACTGGAAAAAATTTAAACAGTATATATGAATAGCAATATTACATCTCTTTGATGTCTATATGAATGATCAAATTAGCAAGAACAATATGAGTCAGCCAATACCACTTACTGTAATTTTTATTTTATTTTTTATTTATTTTATTGAAATACATTTGATATAAAATATTATGTCAGTTTCAGGTATACAACTTAGTAATTTGATATTTGCATACATTATGTAGTGATCATCACAGTAGGTGCAGTAACCATCTGCCCCATACATATTATTGACCATATTACATATTAATGATGTGTATTACATCCTCATGAATCATTTATTTTATAACTGGAGGTTTGTACCTCCTAATTGCCAATATCCATTTTGCCCACCTCCATTTTGTCCACGCCCTCCCCTCTGAAACCACTCATTTGTTTTCTGTATCTGTGGGTCTGGTTTTGTTTTGTTTTGTTTCCAATTTCACATACAAGTCTGAGCATGCAGTATTTGTCTTTCTCAGTCTGAGTTATATTGCTTAGCATAATAAACCCTAGATCCATCCAACTCTCAAATGGCAAAATTTAATTACTTTTCATGGCTGAGTAATATGTGTGTGTGTGTGTGTGTGTGTGTGTGTGTACCACATATTTATCTACTCATCTATCAATGAATGGACCTTAGGTTATTTTCATATCTTGACTATTATAGTTACCCTGCCAAGAACTTTGGCGTGCATATATCTTTTTGAATTAACGTTTTTGCTTTCTTCAGGAAAATGCTCAGAAATGAAATTCCTGGAACATATGAGAGTTCTATTTTTAATTTTTTGAGGACCTCTATATTATTGTCCATAGTGGCTTCACCAATTTACAATCTCACCAAAAGTGTACAAGGGTTCCCTTTACTCTACACCACTGATAACACTTGTTATTTGTTACCTTTTTGTTGATAGTCAAAAGATAGTCACTCTGACAGATTTGAGGTGGTATCTCATTATGGTTTTAAATTGCATTCTCTGATGATTAACAATACTTAGCAACTTTTCTTATGTCTGTTGTCTATCTGTATGATGTTGGAAATATTTCTAATCAGGTTTTCTGCCCATTTTTTTAAATTGGGGTTTTTTTTGATGTTGAGTTGTATGACTTTTTTCCATATTTTGGATATTAACCCCATATCAGATATATAATTTTCAAATATCACAAATGATTCAGTAGGCTGCTTTTTAACTGTTTTGATAGTTTCCTTTGCTATACAAAAGCTTTTTAGTTTGATGTAATTCCATTTCCTTATTTGTGTTTTTGTTGCCCTTGTAGGAGGAGGCATATCCCCCCAAAATTGGTAAGACTGATGTCAAATAACATACTTCTTATGTGATCCTCTAGAATTTTATGATTTCAGGTATTACATTTAAGTCTTTAATCCATTTGACTTCTTTGGTATGTAGCCATCCAGTTTTTCCAATACCATTTATTGAAGAGGCCATCTTTTCCCCAGTATATACTCTCGCCTTCTTTGTCATAGATTAATAGATGATATAAGTGTGGGATTATTTCTGGGCTCTCTATTCATTCCATTGATCTGTGTGTCTTTTTTGTGTCAATACCATACTGTTTTGATTACCATACTTTTGTAGTATAATTTGAAATCAGGAAGTGTGATACTTTTTAAACTCAAAAGAGTTCTTTGATAATTTGGAGTTTTTGTTTTTATACAAATTTAGTCATTTGTTCAACTTCTGTCTGGAAAAATGCCTTTGGTATTTTGATATGTATTGTATTGAATCTAGAGATTGCCTTCAGGAGTATGGTCATTTTAACAGTATTATTTCTTTCAATCCTTGAGCAAGGCATATATTTTTACTTATTGGTGTCATTTTCAATTTTTCATCAATGTCTTTTTAGAGTACAGGTTTTTTCAGCTCTTTGGTTAGATTTATTCCTAGGTATTTTATTCTTTTTGATGCAATTGTAAATGGAATTGTTTTCTTAATTTCTCTTTCTGATAGTTTATTATTAGTGTATAGAAATGCAACAGATTTCTGCATTTATTGAGTTCATTTATTAGTTTACTAATAACTTTATTGAGTTCATTTATTAGTTTAATAATTTCTCGTTTTTTTTATTTTTCTATATACAGTATAATTTACAAACACTGACAGTTTTATTTCTTCCTTTCCAGTGTTTAAGATTTAAAAAAAAATGTTTTACATATTTAATTTTTTATACAGCAGGTTCTTAACAGTTATCTATTTTACACATGTTAGTGTATATATGTCACTCCCAATATCCCAATTCATCCCACCACCACCCCACATGCCCCTGCTTTACCATATTCGTGTCCATACATTTGTTCTCTACATCTATGTCTCTATTTCTGCCTTGCAAACCAGTTCATCTGTACCATTTTTCTAGATTCCACATATATGCAATAATATATATTTCTTTTTCTGACTTATTTCACTCTGCATGACAGTCTCTAGGTCCATCCACGTCTCTACAAATGACCAAATTTTGATCCTTTTTATGGCTAAGTAATATTCCATTGTGTATATGTGCCACATCTTCTTTATCCATTCATCTGTCGATGGGCATTTAGGTTGCTTCCATGACCTGGCTATTGTAAATAGTGCTGCAAGGAACATGGGGGTGTATGTGTCTTTTTGAATAATGGTTTTCTCTTGGTATATATCCAGTAGTGGTATTGCTGGGTCATATGGTAATTCTATTTTTTGTTTTTTAAGGATACTCCATACTGTTCTCCATAGTGACTGTAACAATTTACATTCCCACCAACAGTGCAAGAGGGTTCCCTTTTCTCCACACCCTCTCCAGCATTTATTGTTTATAGATTTTCTGATGACCCCCATTCTAACCGGTGTGAAGTGATACCTCATTTTAGTTTTGATTTTCATTTCTCTAGTAATTAGTGATGTTGAGCATCTTTTCATGTGCCTCTCGGTCATCTGTATGTCTTCTTTGGAGAAATATCTAATTAGGTCTTTTGCCCATTTTATGATTGGATTTTTTTTTTAATATTGAGTTGCATGACCTCTTTATATATTTTGGAGATTAATCCTTTGCCCATTGATTCATTTGCAAATATTTTCTCCCATTCTGAGAGCTGTCTTTTCATCTTGTTTGTAGTTTCCTTTGTTTGCAAAAGCTTTTAAGTTTCATTAGGTCCCATTTATTTATTTTTATTTCCGTTACTCAAGGAGGTGGATCAAAAAAGATTTTGCTGTGATTTATATCATAGAGTGTTCTTCTTATGTTTTCCTCTAAGAGTTTTATAGTGTCCAGTCTTGCATTTAGGTCTTTAATCTATTTTGAGTTTATTTTTGTGTATGGTGTTAGGGAGTGTTCTAATATCATCCTTTGACAATTAGCTGTACATGTAGCACCACTTATTCAAGACACTGTCTTTTGTCCTTTGTATATCCCTGTATACTTTGTCATAGATTAGTTGACCATACATGTGTGGGTTTATTACTGGACTTTATATCTTGTTCCATTGAGCTATATTTCAGTTTTTGTGCCAGTACCATATTGTCTTGATTACTGTAGCTTTGTACTATAGTCTGAAGTCAGGGAGTCTGATTCCTCCAGCTGTGTTTTTATTTTCCCTGCAAGATTGCTTTGGCTATTCGGGGTCTTTAGTGTCTCCATAAAAGTTTTAAGATTTTTTTGTTCTAGTTCTGTAAAAAACACCATTGGTAATTTGATTTTTGTGTGTGTGTGTGGTACGTGGGCCTCTCACTGTTGTGGCCTTTCCTGTTGTGGAGCACAGGCTCTGGACGTGCAGGCTCAGCAGCCATGGCTCATGGGCCCAGCTGCTCCACGGCATGTGGGGTCTTCCCGGACTGGGGCACGAACCCGTGTCGCCTGCATCGGTAGGTGGACTCTCAACTACTGCACCACCAGGGAAGCCCACCACTGGTAATTTGATTCTGATGACATTGAATCTGTAGATTTTTTTTGGTAGTATAGTCATTTTTACAGTATTGATTGTGCTAATCCAAGAACACGGTCTATCTCTCCATCTTTTAGTGTCATCTTTGTTTTCTTTCATCAGTGTCTTATAGTTTTCTGAGTACAGGTCTCTTACTTCCTTAGGTGGGTTTATTCCTAGGTATTTTATTTGTTTTGTTGCAATGGTGATTGGGATTATTTCCCTAATTTTTCTATCTGACCTTTCATTGTTAGTGTACAGGACTGCAAGAGATTTCTGTTCATTAATTAAGCAACTTAACCAAATTCATTAATTAGCTCTAGTAGTTTTCTGATGGCATCTTTAGGATATCTATGTATAGTATCATGTCATCTGCAAATGGTGACAATTTTACTTCTTTTCCAATTTGTATTCCTTTTATTTCTTTTTCTTCTCTGATTGCCATGGCTAGGACTTCCAAAACTATGTTGAATAATAGTGGTGAGAGTGGACATCCTTTTGTTCATGATCTTAGAGGAAATTCTTTCAGTTTTTCACCATTGAGAATGATGTTGACTGTGGGCTTGTCACATATGGTCTTTATTACATTGAGGTAGGTTCCCTGTATTTCCACTTTCTGGAGAGTTTTTTTTTATCATAAATGGCTGTTGAATTTTATCAAAACTTTTTCTGCATCTATTGAGATGATCATATGTTTTTTCTTCTTCAATTTCTTAATATGGTGTATCACATTGATTGATTTGCATATATTGAAGAATCCTTGCATCCCTGGGATAAATCCCACTTAATCATGGTGTACAGTCCTTTTAAAATGTTGCTGGCTTCTATTTCCTAGTATTTTGTTGAGGATATCTTCATATATATTCATCAGTGATATTGTTCTATAATTTTCTTTTTTGCAGTATCTATGTCCAGTTTTGGTATCAGGGGGATTGTGGCCTTGTAGAATGAGTTTGGGACTGTTCCTTCCTCTGCAATTTTTTGGAAGAGTTCAAGAAGGGTGGATGTTAGCTCTTCTCTAAGTGTTTGATAGAATTCTCTTGTGAAGCCATCTGGTCCTGGACTTTCTTTTGTTGGAAGATTTATAATCATAGTTTCAATTTCAGTGCTTGTGATTGGTCTGTTCATTATTTCTTCCTGGTTCCATCTTGGAAGGTTATATCTTTCTAAGAATTTGTCCATTTCTTCCATGTTTCCATTTCATTGGCATAGAATTGCTTGTAATAGTCTCTTATGATGCTTTGTATTTCTGCAGTGTCCATTGTAACTTCTCTTGTTTCATTTTTATTTTTATTGATTTAGCTCTCCCTCTTTTTCTTTATGAGTCTGGCTAAGGGTTTATGAATTTTGTTTATCTTCTCAAAGAAGCAGCTTTTAGGTTTATTGATCTTTGCTATTGTTTTCTTTGTTTCTATTTCATTTATTTCTGCTTTGATCTTTGTGATTTCTTTCCTACTACTAACTTACTTTGGGATTTGTTTGTTCTTCTTTCTCTATTTCCTTTAGGTGTAAGGTTAGATATTTTATCTAAGATTTTTCTTTTTTCTTGAGGTAGGATTGTATTGCTATAAACTCCCCCTTTTAGAACTGCTTTTGCTGCATTCCATAGGTTTTTGATCATCGTGTTTTCATTGTCATTTGTCTCTAGGTATTTTTTGATTTACTCTTTGATTTCTTCAGTGATCTATTGATTACTTAGCAACGTATTGTTTAGCCTCCATGTGTTTGTACTTTTTACGTTTCTTCCCTGTAATTTATTTATAATCTCATAGTGCTGTGGTTGGAAAAAATGCATGATAAGACTATAATTTTCTTAAATTTACTGAGGCTTGATTTGTGACCCAAGATGTGATCTATCATGCAGAATGTTCTGTGTGCATTTGAGAAGAAAGTGTAATCTCCTGTTTTCGGATGGAATGTCCTATAAATATCAAAGAAATCTATCTGGTGTACTGTGTCATTTAAAGCTTGTTTCCTTATTAATTTTCTGTCTGTATGATCTGTCCATTGGTGTAAGTGAGGTGTTAAAGTCCCCCACTATTATTGTGTCACTGTTGATTTCCTCTTTTATAGTTGCTAACATTTGCCTTATGTATTGGGGTGCTCTTATGCTGAATGCATATATATTTATAATTGTTATGTCTTCTTGGATTGATCCCTTGATCATTATGTAGTGTCCTTCCTTGTCTGTTGCAGCATTCTATATTTTAAAATCTATTTTTTGTGATATGAGTATTGCTACTCCAGCTTTCTTCTGATGTCCATTTGCATGGAATATCTTTTTCCATCCCCTCCCTTTCGGTCTGTATGTGTCCCTGTGTCTGAAGTGTGTCTCTTATAGACAGCACACACACATATATATATAGGTCTTGTTTTTCTATCCATTCAGTGATCCTGTGTCTTTAGTTTGGAGCACTGAATCCATTCACATTTAAGGTAATTATTGATATGTATATTCTTATTAACATTTTCTTAATTCTTTTGAGTCTGTTTTTGTAGGTCCTTTTCTTCTCTTGTGTTTCCTGCCTAGAGAAGTTCCTTTAACATTTGTTGTAAAGCTGGTTTGTTGGTGCTGAATTTTCTAAGCTTTTGCTTGTCTGTAAAGGTTTTGATTTCTTTGTGAAATCTGAATGAGATCCTTGCTGGGTATAGCAATCTTGGTTGTAGGTTCTTCCCTTTCTTCACTTTAAATATATCATGCCAACCCCTTCTGGTTTGTAGATTTTCTGCTGAGAAATGAGGTGTTATCCTTATAGAAGTTCCCTTTTATGTCATTTGTGATTCTTCCCTTGCTGCTTTCAATAATTTTTCTTTGTCTTTAATTTTTGTTAATTTGATTAGTGTCTCAGCATGTTTCTCCTTGGGTTTATCCTGCCTGGCACTCTCTGCACTTCTGGGACTTGGGGGGCTATTTCCTTTCCCATGTTAGGGAAGTTTAAACTATAATCTTTTCAAATATTTTCTCAGGTCCTTTCTCTCTCTCTTCTCCTTCTGGGACCCCTATAGTGCGAATGTTGGTATGTTTAATGTTGTCTCAGAAGTCTCAGGCTGTCTTCATTTCTTTTCATTCTTTTTTCTTTATTCTGTTCCACAGCAGTGAATTCTACCATTCTGTCCTCCAGGTCACTTATCTGTTCTTCTACCTCAGTTATTCTGTTATTGATTCCTTCTAATGTATTTTTCCTTTCAGTTATTGTATTGTTCATCTGTGCTTGTTTGTTCTTTAATTCTTCTAGGTCTTTGTTAAACATTTCATGCATCTTCTTGATCTTTGCCTCTAATTATTTTCCTGGAAGATCACCTATCTCCACTTCATTTAGTTGTTTTTCTGAGGTTTTATCTTGTTCTGTCATTTGGGACATTTTCCTCTGCCTCTTCATTTTGTCTATCTTTCTGTGAATGTGGCTTTTGTTCCACAGGTTGCAGGATTGTAATTCTTCTTGTTTTTGCTGTCTGCCCTTGGTGGATGAAGCTATTGATGAGGTTTTTGCAAGCTTCCTGATAGGAGGGAGTGGTGGTAGGTAGAGCTGGGTGTTGCTCTGGTGGGCAGAGCTCAGTAAAACTTTATTCCACTTGTCTGCTGTTGGGTGGGGCTGAGTTGCCTTCCTTTTGGTTGTTTGGCCTCTGGTGACCCAGCACTGGAGCCTACAGGCCCTTTGTTGGGTCTAATGGTGGACTCCGGAAGGGCTCACACTAAAGAGTACTTCCCAGAACTTCTGCTGTCAGTGTCCTTGTGCCCACAGTGTGCCACAGCTGCACTCCTCCTCCACAGGAGGCCCTCCAACACTAGCAGGTAGGTCTGTTTCAGTCTTGTATTGGGTCACTGCTCCTTCCTCCTGGGTCCTGACGCCCACACTACTTTATGTGTCCCCTCCAAGAGTGGAGTCTCTGTTTCCCCTAGTCCTGTTGAAGTCCTGCAGTCAAATCCAGCTAGGCTTCAAACTCTGATTCTCTGTGAATTCCCTTTCCCATTGCCAGACCCCTAGGTTGGGATGCCTGACTTTGGGCTCAGAACCTTTACTCCAGTGGGTGGACTTCTGTGGTACAATTTTTCTCCAGTTTGTGAGTCACCCACCCAGCAGTTAAGGGATTTGATTTTATTGTGATTGTGCCCCTCCTACTGTCTCATTGTGGCTTCTCCTCCATCTTTGGATGTGGGGTATAATTTTTGGTGAGTTCCAGTGTCTTCCTGTTGACGATTGTTCAACAGTTAGTTGTGATTCTGGTGCTCTCTCAAGAGGGAGTGAGTACACATCCTCCTACTCTGCCATCTTGAACCGATCCCCTAAGAGTTCTTTTTTATGTGGACAAATTTTAAAATGTTTATTTTATTTATTACAATATTGCTTGTGTTTTATGTTTTCATTTTTTGGCCGTGAGGAATGTGGGATCTCAGCTCCCCAACCAGGATGAAACCCACACCCCTACATTAGAAGATGAAGTCTTAACCACTGAACCACCAGGGAAGTCCCTATTCTTTTCCAATTTGGATTCATTTTATTTATTTTCTGATTGTTGTGGCTAGGACTTTTAATACTATGTTGAATACAAATGACAAGAATGGGAATCCTTGTAACATTCCTGATTGTAGAAAAAGTGCTTTCAGCTTTTCACTATCAATTACTCCCTTTATGTTTGTTAATATTTGCTTTGTCTATTTAGGTGCTCATATGTTGTATGCATATATACTTAAGATTGTTATATCTTCTTGTTGGATTGATCCCTTTATTCATAGTGTAACCTACTTCTTTGTCTTGTTACAGTCTTTAAGTCTGTTTTGTCTGATATAAGCATTGCTATCCCAGATTTCTTTTCATTTCCATTTCCATGGAATACCCTTTGTCATGCTCTCACTTTCAATCTGTGATGTGTCTAAATCTGAAATGTGTCTCTTGCAGGCAGTATACATATCTTGTTTTGTATCTGTTCAACCACTCTATGTCTTTTGAATGGAGCTTTTAGTCCTTTCACATTTAAAGTAATTATTGATAAATATGTATTTATTGCTATTTTGTTAATTGTATTCTGGTTGTTTTTGCAGTTCTTTTTTATTATTTTTTTTCTTTTTCTCTCTTCCATTGTGATTTGATTACTATCTTTAATGTTATGTTTGGATTTTTATCTCTTTTTCTGTTTTTTATTATAGGTTTTTGGTTTGTGATTGTCATGAGGTTTATGTATAAATCATATATATATATATGTCATATATATGATTAAGTTAATGATCTCTTAAGTTTGAATGCATTCTAAATACCTTACATTTTTACACTCACCCTGACATTTAATATTTTAATATCATCTTTTACATATTTTTGCTACCTGTATCCCTTAACTTCTTATTATGCATATAGGTGATCTTACTATGTTTAACCTTCCTATTAGCTTTATAATTGGATGTTCTACTACCTTTACTGTAAGTTTGCTTTTACCAGTGAAAATTTTCCTTTTATAATTTTCATATTTCTAGTCATGGTCTTTTCTTTTCCACTCTAAGTGGAAGTCTATTTAACATTTCTTGAAAAGTCAGTTTAGTGGTACTGAATTCTTTTACCTTTTGTTTTTCTGTAAAAGTATTTGTAGCTCTTTTAAGTCTGAATAATAACATTGATGGTTAGAGTATTCTTGTTTGTAACTTTTTTCCTTCCATCATTTTAAATATATTGCCACACCCTTCTGGTCTGCAAATTTTCTGCTGAAAAGTCAGCCTGACACTTTTATGGGAGTTCCCTTGGACATAAATAGGTGCTTTTCTCTTGCTGGTTTTAATATTCTCTCTTTATCTTTAATTTTTGCCATTTTGATTTTAATGTGTCTTACTGTGAACCTTTGGGGTTTCAACTTTTTTTTCAGACACTGTGATTTCTGGATTTAGACATCTCTTTTCTTTCCTAGATTAGGAATTTTTCAGCTATTATTTCTTCAAGTAAGTTCTCTGCCTCTTTCTTCTCCTTCTGGTACCCATATTATGTGAATGTTAGTATGCTTGATGTTGCACCAAAAGTCTCTTAAAATACCCTCATATTTAAAAATTATCTCTCTCTCTCTCTTTTTTTTTTTTTTGGTTTAGCTTGGGTGATTTCTACCCAAGAATAAAAGCCACACAGAACTCTGTCTTCCAGTTCCCTGATCTATTTCTCTGTATCATCTAATCTACTGTTGATTCCTCCTAGTGTATTTCTTATTTCATTTATTGTACTTTTCAGTTCTGTTTGTTTCTTCTTTATGTTATCTAATAATAGTTTATTGAAATTCTCACTGTGTTCATCCATTCTTCTCCTGAGTTTGTTGACCATCTTTATAGTCATTACCTTGAACTCTTCATCAGGTAAATTGTTCATCTCCAGTTCATTTAGTTCTTTTTCTGAGGTTATGTCTTGCTCCTCTATTTGGAATATATTCCTCTGTCTCCTCATTTTAGCTAATTCTCTATGTTTATTTCTATGTGTTAGGTAGGCAAGTTTCATTTTCTTATCTTGGAAAAGTGGCTTTATATAGGAGACAACCTATGGGGCCCAGCAGCATGCTCCCCTCAGGTCACCAGAAATATATGTTCTAGTGGTGCCCCCATGTGGTCCACATGTGCCCTTCTGTTGTGGTAGGCTGACAACTATAGGTACCCTGGTAATTGGGTCTAGCTCCTGACCTGATCAGCTATGAGGCTGTGCCTTGTGTATTGACTCTGGAACAGAGCAGGCTTCACTTGTGGTTGGTTGCATGGCCCAAGGGGTGTGAGACTCATGCCAGCCTGATGGTCCTCATACCACTATCTTCATGGCCTGAAGGGTCTTGGGACTGGTGTTGGCTTACTGGATATTGGGATCAGGCCCCTGTCACTAATAGGCTAGAGAGAGGATTCCAAAATGGCATTTGCCAGTGCCAGCTTTATCACAGTAAAACAAGCACCAAAAATGGCCCAGTTTGTTCAGCTCCAGAAGGCATAATATTTTCCTCATACCTCTCTGGGAGGTTGTTTACACTCAGTAAGTGAGTCTGACCCAGATTCCTTTCAAACTACTGCATCTGCATTGGAACTTGGAGTGTGTGAGATTTTGTTAGCATCCTTTAAGGGCAGAGTCTCTGTTTCCTATAGCTCTTCAGTTTTCCCAAACAAGAGTCTCACTTGTTTTCAAAGCCAGAATTCTGGAGGCTTGTCTTCCTGTTGCAGGATCCCCAGGCTGGAGAGACCAATATAAACCCAAGGAGCCTTACATATTGGAGAGAACTTCTACAATTGTGATATTCTTCCCTTCTGTAGGTCACTGACCCTGAGGTATTGGTTGTAACTCTACCCCATCTCTTACCCCTTCTATCCATCTTGTTG
The DNA here is from genome assembly GCF_059928025.1 of Delphinapterus leucas. Taxonomy (NCBI): domain Eukaryota; kingdom Metazoa; phylum Chordata; class Mammalia; order Artiodactyla; family Monodontidae; genus Delphinapterus; species Delphinapterus leucas. The sequence continues at coordinate 58,281,367 of NC_143142.1, read as the reverse complement.
TGATTCCTTCTTTGTCTTTCATTATAGAAAATATTTCTGCCAATCTTCATGTTGTTCTCATAGGTGGTTGCTCTGTAAATAGTTTAATTTTAGGGTGTCTATGGGAGAAGGTGAAGCCAGGGTCTTCCTATTCTGCCATTTTGAACACTTCACTTCTGTAATTCTTATCTAGCTATATCATGCAGGAGGAATGCAGTTAAGGATAATTACACAATAAAAGTGAATGATACATTTTGGCATATGACCTGTATTTTTCTCACATCTGACATAAATGGGATATGCAGAATTAGACAAAATATTTACCATCTCTGTGATTCACTTTCTTCCCATTTTTAAAATAAAGAGCTTAGATTAAATGTTATTTAAACATTTTCTGCTCTATTATATTATTCTCAAAACTATTTCATTCATTTCACAATAAATTATAAAGTTTTGAACACTGATTATGCTCTCTCACCTGTGCTACTAGCTATGACAGATTCAAACAAATTTGAAAAATGTTTCCTGCCTTTTAGAAATTTGCAGTTTAGGCAGTGGAGGCAAGATGTACACAGCTCATTAAGAGAAAATGTCACTAATGTGCCATAAAAGTAGCTCTCAATAAAAATCAACTATTTTTGCTAAGACAAAATGCTAACTAGAGAAGGGTAATGCAGGAGGACTTCTCCCAACAAACTATTAATTTCACTGAGGAGGTATATTTATGCACATAACTTCCAATATCTGAGTCTCTTAAAAGATAAACAATTGAGCAATGTTTTTCATGATAGACATTCTTGGAATAGGACATTTTGATGCTAAACTTTGGTTTGTATATTTTTTTTTCTTCAGGAATATAGCAATATTATGATGTTAAAACTTTTTTTCTATGTTCTTTTGTGGGGAATAGTCAAAAAGTCAGAAAGATTCTGAGTGTGTTTGGAACATCTTGTATATCCAGATAGTTATGAAGGGTCAAGATAGGAATCAGAGGAAAGGAAATGGAAAACTGAGTTCTTGAAACTTAATCAAGCCTTGAAGGAAAAAGCCTGCTGTTTCTTACTAGATCATATTTCTACACTGTAAAGACCATTTTGGCAGTTTGGGAACATATATGATAATAAGGGGTAAAAGCTTTAATCATAAATTGACATGAATTTGATTGGAATGATCTATGATTCCTGAGTATGATAACCATAATGCAGTAGAAAATCAATTGTGAAATACCAGTAGTCCTTATATAGTATATAACTAATATATGAAAATTTAAATAGGTCAGTTAGTCTCCTTTACAAGACTGAAAATCCTTTAAGTGAGTGAATATGTCTTGTCCTTTTATGTGACTGTCTATGTCTAGTTCTTTTTGTTAGGTATATTGTAGGTGTTTCTTAATAACATAGCTTTTTCAATCAACTGGAAAAGAAAGAAATCCATCTTTTTCCTTTTTTGTTCAAAATTCCTGGTCTTTATTTTCTATTCAACCTGTTCTTATACCTAAGAATCTTCAAAGGCCCTGGAAAATAAGTGTGTCTTCATATTACTTGAAATTCAGGAACAGATGGAGTTACAAATCAATTCTCCATTTGAAATCAATTTTGCAACTAGGCAGCAGAGCTGCTGAAATTCTCTCATTCAAGAAATTTGGGTTATTCTTTGGACCAACTACTGACATGCTAATTTTGACTTCAGTGACCAACTGGAGACAGACTGTGACCAAAAGACTTAGAAATTACATTACCCCAGAGCCATTAAGTGCCTTCTTCTAATCAATAGAATTTGATGAGGAGCCATTTAATACAGATACCTTGGAGAGTAAATTTATCTGTATTGCTAAACATGCTCTGATTTTTAAATTCTTTTTAATGCAAATGAAAATAACACCTAAATCAGAGATTACTGAAAGATATAGGGGGTCTATGTTAGAATGACAGTTTGAAACTAAATGATGAGTCCACCCACTAGGCTAACAAGTGTTTTTAGTATCACTAAGAAATCAAAAGACATGTTTTTCCTACCAGGCTCCTAAGTCAAAAATTTTGCACCCTGCTTTCAACTTTGTAGCAAAGCTGTTTGACTCTCAAAGCCTCTTCAGATAAAGATACTTTCACTAAATATAATACTTCTGTGAGATACTCTGACAACCCTGGGTTTTCCAAGCTTATTATCCAAAAATATTCTCTCATTCTGAATTAATTCATGTTTCAAATGAAAGCTGAAATATCTTATCTAGTGGAAGCTCAGAATACATTTTTATCAGTAATATTTTAATGACTCATAAACTGAGTCCTCAAAGGATAAAAATAGTTTTAAAAACCATTTTAAATGAGTTTCCCACTCTCTTTGTTAATTTTTTTCCTACTATAATTCAGGAAAGCCCATTTGTATTAAAATGCAAAGTGATATTTTCCTTTTCCTATATAGATATATAGATATAGACACAGATATAGATAAGTATGAGAAGGAGATTTATTATAGTAATTGGCTCACACAGTTATGGAGGCCAAGAAAACCCACAATCTGCTGTCTGCAAGCTGGAGGATCAGGAAAGCCTATGGTGTAAGTTAAAGTCCAAAGTCTTGAGAACTGGAGGACGTGATGATGTAAATCCTGATCTAAGTCCAAAAGCCCAAGAACCAAGGGCTCCAATGTCTTAAGGCAGGAGAAGATGGATATCTCAGCCCAAGTAGAAAGCAAATTCACCCCTTTTCCACCTTTTTGTCTTATCTGGACCCTCAAGGAGTTGAACTACGCCCACCCAGATTGGGCCATTTGCTTTATTCAGTTTACCAATTCAAATACTAATGTCTCCCAGAAACACCTTCAAAGATATACACAGAATTAAGGTCATACCAGGTATCTGGGCATCCCTTAGCCCAGTCAATTTGAAACATAAAATTAACCATTCGAAATACCATTTGGGGAGACTCTTAAACTAATTGGTATCAAAATATCAGATGATTCCATTTTAGTAGTAGCTGATAGTTAAGGGAGAATTATTCCTTCTTTCACTTTCTGACCCTGGTGAGACCATAGGAAATGTAGCCTAAAGAGCAATCCAACTGGTGTCTCCAGGGAGATACTTATAAAATTTAACTGTGGGGTCAAGCCACTCACGGGGTCCCACATCTTCACAATAGACTGTGATAATGCCACAAATGTTGTCTTGACTTGGTCATAGGTGCCATGTCTGCTCCTACATTGATCTTGTAGATAAGAGAAACAGGTAACAATTGAGAGCCAGTTAGCATAGGTCGGAGGTGGGTTTGGGGTAGTATTAGAGTAAACTTGAGTCTTGAATAGCTTCAGCTAGGTTCTGATGAGAACTCTCAATATGCATGTAATTGTATCAGGGATTCAGCATTTCTGTCTTAAACTTGAATTGATAGGTCCAGCAATAAATTGGCCAGCCTTACTATTCTGAAATTTCCAAAACTCCATTTCTGGGGTAACTGGTAACAACTTTAATAATATTTCTAACCAAACATTTATTCATCTTTGAGAGAAGAAAAACAATGTAGAATTTGAGTCAATTCAAGAAAAACTGAAATTCGTGAATTATTTTTATAGTAGAGGATTGGAATAAATACTAGCTGGGTATATAGTGACTATAGCATTTATGCTTTCAATTTTTTTATTCTTTTATGTATAAACATTATAAACCAAATACATTTTAAAATGATTCCCAGAACTATATTACCTGTTCATCCCATGAATAACCATCACATGGTACCACATCTGGAATACAACAAATCAGACTCTCTAAGATGCACTGAGAAATTTCAAAAGCATAAATAATAAACAAAAAACCCAACCAACAGGTAATCCTAAATAGTAAAAAAACTTTAGAGGAAAGGTGATTAAAAATATGCAAATTATAACATTTTGCAAAAATATGCAAATTATAACATGTTGAATAACACAAATATTTTCCATCTATCCTGAGGCAATGATGAGCAATATTTTCTCTGAAAAATAAACATGCTAGTCAACATATATGTTGGTAATAGCAAACTGTAAATAATCTTGATGAATACGTGCTAGCCTATCCCATTGCTATAGGATCTGGTAAGAAAATATAGTTGGGAAATGCAATTACAGTCTATTAATGTTATATAGCTGATGTTAACCTTCAGATTGGACTAATGATCACTTATAAGTACTACTGAAAATGTTGGCAACAACTCAAAGGGTTTGCTGCATATGTTCTGAACTGTAGATGCCTTCTAGGATTTTTGTCCATGTAAGTTTGTTCATGATATTAAATAATATAGACTTCCATGACAATTCTTAAATTTCTTTCTGAGGTGATCCTCAGAACAGTGAACTTTCATGAAGATTCTGTGTCCTTGTAAATCTACAGAAGAGCAAAGCTTGAACAGGGCTTGAGACATTCCAATTAATCTATACAAAAGAATTTTCTGATTACTTTTATTTGTATCATTCATTTTTTAAAAAATATCCTTTTATTTCATTACCTGTTTGGTAGAGTTTATAGTCTCATTCATTTTTTTCTTGGAAATTTACTTTGGCTAAATTTACTTTAGAGAAGAGGGACTAGCTGATGGCTTCATCAAGGGCATTATTATTATGCATAATAATTTCCCTAGTCATTATTACAGAAATTTATGTAGGCATTAGATAAATGACTCAGTTATATTTCATAGGCGGTAATGTCTTCACTAGGCTATTGATTCCCTTTGCAACAAGTAAATCTCTAAGCAATGGTTCATAGTGCAAGTAAATTATGAACTTTTATTAACGTAACAGTTTTTTTCACATGAATTAATCTTAAATAGAGGGCAGTGACCTAAGTCTGACAAATTACAAGTACCTATAGCCTATTAGGAGAATAGCAACAATCTAGCTTGAGCATTCAACTCTGTTTGCTTCAAAATAGAATGAACACCTCTTAACATGTAAATCCCAGAGTATTTTATTTGTTGTCTTAAAGTTACTATGTCCTAATATTGACAAATTTTCTACAGTTTTTAACCCTAGCAATTAAAAAGTCACACAGTAAGACCCCAAGTTATCTTGTAAACAATAAAATAGCTGATTTATTTAGCAAATTTTGATTAAGAGGCTATGATGCTTACACATGAAACTGGACACAAGGAAGTGGCTGAGCAAAGCAGAGATCAACTTCCCTCATGGACTGGTCTCATGCAGAAGACAGATGAAAAACTACAAACTAAACTAAACTAGACTAAATGAACAACTGCAACTGTACAAAGGGAACCTGCCCTAATGTGGAGGGTTGAGGTTAGTGAAGGCTGTAATTTCCATGAGTTTGAGTTCATGAAGCATATAGGGGGAAAAATAAAAACTATTCCAGGCATGGGAATTGGCATGTGGGGATGCCTGTATCAGGGAAGAGGATGGTAGGTGTGCAAACTAAGAGATGTCCAGTACTTTTCAGGGAACATGTTTGGGGGTTATGTGAAGAGATGGGACTAAAGATTCAGTCTGATTATAATAAGCTGACTAACCAGGTTAATCATTCTGAATTTAATTCTAGCAGTAAGCGGAAGTTGTTGATGAAGAGTAAAAATATCAGAGTTGTATTTTTAAGTGTTCACCTTGGAGTAGTATAGAGAACTGTAAGGAGACAGAATAAATTGCAGGAACATCATTAAGTGGCCTTTACAGAATTCCAGGCAAAGGATGATAGCCTTCTTTGGGTTGATGAAGAGAAGTGGCACACTACAGAGTCATTTCAGATATAGAAATAAGATTTGGGGAAATGTTCTAGAGTTACATACCTGAAATTATTGTTAGCATCTAGTCATGGTCTGACATTTTAGTATTTTTCCTTGTCAAATTAGATATTGTTATTTTGTAAGAATATATTATTATAAAAGTATTTTCCCTTAATTTTCATAAAAAGCACTCATTATTTATTTAGGTACTGTGAATATGGACTGTCTTATATTAATTCATTCTTGGCTTGCTAATATTTCTATGCTAATTGAAATGAAAGTTCATGTGTAGACCCTGGAAGGCTAAATACTTCAGTCAAATAATATTCTATGTTTTTTTTTCAACATTACAGATCCAGACCCTCAGCCCTATATAGACCAATAAATGAGAATTGCTGGAGTGCTCTTGCAAAATTACATTAAAAAACAGAAACATAGATCTAAGTTTATAAAGCTGAAAAAATTCCAAATTGCCACTCTTAAAATAAAGCCTTTATAAGAAACTCCTTTTTATAAACCTTCTTTCTTTTTTTTTTTTTGCCATGTAAAAATAGACAGTCTCTGGCTCCAAAGTCTGTGACACAATACCTCACTCTGTTCATGCTACCTATTACAGTAGGAACTCTTAACCAGCCTTCTCTTTAACTCACCCATCTGGTTAACCAGTGGACCCTACTCCCTTTCTAAATCTTATGATTGATCCTGGCATCCAGATTACTCTCTACTTCATCTGCACTTCAGCTTTCCCCAATATGTTTATCAAGAGTTGGTGATATTGTCTCCTCAATAAGTTTATCCCAGTTTTACATAATTTTGTAATTATATAATGTAAGTATGTCACATGAACTGATAAAATATTGTGAGAAGAGAGTCAACATTTAAACTAATTTGAAAGTTTCAAAATGGTATGCTAATGATGAGTTTCAGCTCTTATACCTCTCAAATTGTCTCTGAAATAGGGGTGGGCAAGATGGTTTAAAATTTGGCATTAAAAATCTACAATTCTGTACTCATAAATTCACAAGAATCTTAAATTCTTGCTCCACTTTAAAGATATCAAAGCTTCAAAGTATGCACTATGCATTATGGATGTTTTATGCAAAAATATAACTCCATTTGGCAGACTTATTTTTAAAAATGGGTGTGTTGGCTCATTGTCAAAGATTGATAGATAAATATATATTTGTATGCTTTAAACGAATATAAAAAATTAATGTATGTATCATTGAAAATTATTCCATGTTTTAACTGATGCCAATTAACCAGCATGGGGCCAGGTCAGATATTTTATGGTCCCTAAAAGTCCCTGGCCACAGGACAGCCCAGACACCAAATATTCTTTAAATGAATCAGCAGTAAACATTTTGTCCTCTAGATTTTTACTCCCTGGGCTAGGATCTGTTTTCTCTGATTTACAACAGTCTCCACTTGACTTCTTGCCAAACAAACTCCTAACTAGATTGCTCTCATCTCCTCTCTTAGCTGTCTTCTGTGACACCAGGATTCCACTATAATTCATGACACATATCAGGATCAAACTTTTCACCTCTGCCTCATACTGCCTCAGTAGTGAGAAGGTGCGTACCTCTGAACTTTTTGGTTATTTTTCCTCTGCTAGGTACCAAGAGAGTAATAATCAAGATAGCACCATGTGCAGGCAAACTTTTGTCCAAGAGACTGCTGCCTGCTCTCTGTTGATGGTGCATTTTCTTGGAATAATTAAAACAGGCAATTTGACCACAGACGCATTTCTCTTATTAATCATAAAGTCACTAGCCTTAATAAGATCAATCTGTGATTAGATTTACCATGTCTCAAACCAATGAAATGGAGCAGAGAGGAAATCAAATTTCAGTACATGTTTCATTTATCTCTAACCTTCATCTTATGCCACAAAGCCTGAATAGTCTGTGGAGGTTATAAGTGCCTATCTTGATGCCTAAATGATCAAAAATTCAGCAGATCAAAGAAATGCAAATTAAAATCAAAATGAGACATTACATCACACTTTTGAGAATGGCTATCATAAAAAGACCACAAATAACAAGTACTGGCAAGGATTTTGAGAAAAGGGAAACCTCATACACTGTTGGTAGGAAAGTAAATTCATGCAACCACTATGGAAAACAGTGTGGAGGTTTCTCAAAAAACTAAAATTAGAATTACCATATGACCCAGCAAATCTACTCCTGGGTATTTAGCTGAAAAAAATGAATTAAAAAAGATACATGCACCCCAATGTTCATAGCAGCATCATTTACAATTGCCAAGATATGGAAGCAACCTAAGTGTCTATCAACAGATGAATGTATAAAGAAGATGTGGTGTATATATATATATATATATATATATATATATATATATATATACACACAATAGAATACTACTCAGTCATAAAAAAGAATGAAATTTTCCCATTTGCAATAACATAGATGAACGTGGAGGGTATTAGGCTAAGTGAAATATGTTAGACAGAGAAAGACAAATACTGTAAGATACCCCTTATATGTGGAATCTAAAAAAGTAAAAACTGGTGAACATAACAAGAAACAGGCTCACAGATAAAGAGAAAAAAAACTAGTGGTTATCAGTAGGGAGACGGAAGGGGGAAAGTGCACAACAGGGGTAGGGAACTAAGAGGTACAAACTACTACATATAAAATAAATAAGCTAAAAGGATATATTATACAACACAGGGAATATAGCCAATATCTTATAATAACTATAAATGAAATATAACCTTTAAAAATTGTGAATCACTGTTTACACCTGAAAATTATATAATGTTGTACATCAACTATACTTTAATAAAAAAAGAGATGTTAAAAAAATTCAGCAGAATTACAGCAAAAGGGGGACAAATAGAGAAATAACCAAAACATATTTAATGGTCTGCTCTTATTCCTGGGATATTGAGCCAGGGTTGACTGGATTACTGGGGATGTGACCTATTTCTTTTAATCATTATTGTCCTCTAACAGGAATGTGTGGTGTGGGTTGATATCTCCCAAATATCAAGGAGTGCATAAAAACCATAAGCAAATCTTATACAAGTTATATGAATTATCCAAAATAAGCAAATTCATAGAGACAGAAAGTTGATCAGTGGTTGCCAAGATATAGGGGAAGCAGGGATAAGGCATAACTGCTAATGGTTTTGAAATTTCTTTATGCAGTGATGAAAATGTTTTGGGCTTAGTGGCAATGGTTGCACAACTTTGTAAATATACTAAAAAAAAACTGAATTGTACATTTTAAAATGCTGAGTTTTATGGTATAATAATGAAATCTCAGTTGAATAAACAAAAATTTAAAACCATGGTAGTGGAACAAAATTGCCATCCCAAAATGTGTCTCTTGTCATGAGAATTAATTTAAGCTAATTACATTTTAAGAAACAAAGATTCCTCAGCTGCCTAAAGAATCTAGATAAAGTGCCTTTTCCCAGAATAGAGCTATAACCAGAGATATCTGCAAAAATATTACCTAGGTGTGGTGGGGTTAACTAAAGATCAGAGCCCTCTCTGTGTTTCATTGTCTCCTTATGGTCCAGGAAACTTTTGTTTTTCCATCTCCATGTGAATTTCCCTCCTCCCCTTGGAAATTTCAAATCACTACTGCCAACATTCTCTTTTGACTTTAGCTGAAGATGGTATTTAAGGTGAGTGTTTCAGCCATTTGGTGGGTTACTCAGTTTTCCTGGCTCTATCCCATGTATACATGTTATTAAACCCGTGTTTGATTTTCCTTTGTTAATCTGTCTCAGGTCAATTTAATTTTTAGACCAGCCAGAAGAACCTAGAAAGGTAGAAAAAAATTTCTTCCTCCCCAACAACATCATAAGGAGCAGGCTAAACCAGACCAATTACTTCAGAACATCTGGGACACAGACTCAGGCATATAAGCAGAGAATAATAATCTTAGCCTCTGCTCTTGCATTGACCTTCTCTTTCACATGGGAAAACCATGAAATCATAAAAAGTGAGAAGTGCAAAGATTTTGTGACCCTTGTGTTCAAGCCTTAACCTGACAGTACCCTCTTTAAAACTTAACTGGGAAAAGTTTTGGGGTAACTCCAACACCAAAGAAATGTTAGTTTGTAATCAAGTCACTGTTCTTTACGTGCCATCATGGTCAATGCCATCATGGCCAACTGGCCTCCTGCTTTCACATCAACCTGGTATCTTCCTGTATTTGCTTTCCTATTAATCTATCTATCAACAGTTTTTATATGAATGCTTACACACTCTATCTTCTACCCTTTTGCATGCACTTTGGGTTTCAGCAGCTGTCATTTTTGGCTGAATGAGGAATAGTAGGACTGAACAATTTCAATCTGTGGATAAAACTCTTCTGGTTTCTATTTTGAAACAGCTTGAACTATCATACTCAACTATTTTTCCAATAATGGGATCACTGCTTATCTGACTTCCTCAGAAATGTGTTAAGATATGACATCATGTGACATACATTAGCCTCTTCATATCTAACGTGGAGACAATAGTCTGACCTCATGGCTTCCTGGAGCTCCACATATAATATGTTGCCTGATGTCAAATGCTTTGATATGCTCAATAACATCTGTATTATTAAGCAAAATAATTCCTATTGCTTTCTCACTTATTGTTACCTATATCTGCTATACAGAGAAGGGAAAATAATATGTTGTAGTTGGTGTGAGAAGTGATGAATGTAAATGGATTATATTTTTGAAAGAATAAAGTTTAGGAGAAGGACAACATCATTAAGTAAATGAAGATAATAGAAACAGGGAAGGATAGACTTCACTTATATCTGACAAAGGCAAAGTTCGCTCCCCCAAAAGCATCGATATTACAATTTTACACTAAATGGAATAAAATAATGAAAAATGTATTTATAAAACAGTTTAGATATATTATGTACCTAGTTCATGAAAGTATTCAGAATACCACCTGCATTTAAGCTATTGTTCTACACTTACTAGTACACTGCTGGTATACTACTAAGTCATTCCTGTCTAGTCAATGTAAGTTCTCAAACATTTCTGCATGATTCTAATAGCAGGGCAGGAAAGAGTGGGGGCAATTCCATTATAATGACAACTGTTTGCACAATCCTTAGCAACATCTCAATTGGCAGTGTTGCCGGTAATTAGGACAATTCCTCAGTAGTGGTTTTGCTAAGAGTGGATTTGAGATAATATGATTTTTATATTTATTCACTAAAATTGAAAACTCAGTATCAGAAAAAAACATGTAGGGAGTTTTATATCAGTCTTTTAATTTTTTAAAATTTATTTATTTTAATTTATTTATTATTTTTGGCTATGTTGGGCCTTCATTGCTGTGCGCCAGCTTTCTCTAGTTGCGGCGAGCAGGAGCTACTCTTCATTGTGGTGAGTGGGTTTCTCATTGCCGTGGCTTCTCTTGTTGTGGAGCATGGGCTCTAGGCATGCGGGCTTCAGTAGTTGTGGCTTGCAGGCTCTAGAGCGCAGGCTCAGTAGTTGTGGCGCACGGGCTTAGTTGCTCAACGACATGTGGGATCTTCCTGGACCAGGGCTCAAACCCATGTCCCCTGCAGTGGCGGACAGATACTTGACCATTGTGCCACCAGGGAAGCCCTATATCAGTCTTTTTAAACCAAAGAAAGTGACAACAATTATTTCTCCATCCTCCTATGAGCCAGTTCTGCTCTAAAAAGGCCTTTTTGATAGAACATGGAGAAAACGCTGACTCATGGGATGGACTGGAGATGAAGGACCTAATAATGTACTGAGAAATTCAGTTAAAAGACTATATGATTACATACATATCTCATTAAAATTAAAAAAGAATTAAAAGGACCATGAAAATTCAAAATATATTTAGCTTCAAATTGTAAGAGATTGCTGAAAAACTAAAAACTGATCAAGACTATATAACACAGAACTTGTAAGAGAGTCTGCATCTTGGAAAAGAAAGAACATGCTTCATAAGAAGGATCATGTACTAGACTAAATATCATTTATTTATATGGTTTCTTTTGAAAGTTGATAACTTCTAGAAATTTTATTTACTACATATTTTTAAAATGTATAATACCACTGTTATTGATTTTTGTCTTTACTCCTTTACAAGAGTAGTTTTTATTGCTTTGCCAGGCAAAGGGGGCCACAGTGTGCTAATGCCCTCTTTTCTACTTCACCCAAAGCTCTGTCTCCATGTTTCTATACAGCACTGGTGAACAGAGCCCGAGTTTTGGCAACAAACACTACAAAACCTACGTGAGTAAACATGGATTTTGTTGTTAAGTGTTTCCCCTGACAGAATAAACATGTTTATTTCAATCAGGCAGTTATAATGTTATATATTTAATTAGGTTTATTTCTGTGATTATTTTGTATTAAGTGTGATCTTTCTTAACTTCTGGTCTTTTATTTATTTATTTTTTTAAAGCATACATTTTATTTTATTTTCAGACTTGTGCAATGATTCATTTTATCTTATTTGTTAGGGATTGTGTTTATAAGATGAGCAAGCTACATAGAGCGTATCTGAAATATGTATATATATAACTGATTCATTTTGTTGTAAATCAGAAACTAACACACCATTGTAAAGAAATTATACTCCAATAGAGATGTTAAAAAAAAAAAGTAAAAAAGATAAAAAAAGGTGGAAAAACCAATGAAGCTTTAACAAGAGCAGAGTTGCTCTGAGAATTCTAAGCTCCCAAAGTGGGCAGGATTCTCTGACTTTCTCATTTCCTTTCCTATGCTTTGGTGTATATCTGTGTCTTGAGGTGAAATGGAGAGGAAAGTGAAGGGCTAGAGGGTAACTTGGGAGAAGTGTTCTCCTATCAGAATGTTTTGCATAATTTAGGTTTGTTCCAGCTGATTAAGCAATCTCCCAAATAAAGTATTTTTCTCTTGAATTTTCTCTTATTAAGATGACCACATAATTTATCATCCAAATCAGACATTTTTCAGGATATAAAGGATATATTAATAAACAACCAAGACAAGTCAAGCATAATCCAGGACTCCTTGGGCAAACTGGAATATTCCTTAGTTTGCATTCTGCCCAGGCCCATTAGCTAGAGCACATATACACTTCCTGTACTTGTATTTTCTGTCCTGACTTACATTCTCATCCTCCCATCTGATGCAGCTTTCTTAGACTGATAATTCAATAATAAGAGGCCTGTTTGTCATGGCCCTAAAACCTGCCACACTGGTAATTTACACTAAATGACAAACCCTTCCATGCTCCTGTTGACTTCAGACTATCATTGAGGAAGATCAGATATCAAAGAGTAATTTACCTGAGTGTAAATTCATAGTAGCCAAACCTCCTCTAACCAAGCTCTCTAATGCCTTTGAACATATGAACAACATGTCAGGCTATTGAATGTGTGTGTATATATATATGTGTAATACCTGGAGGAGCTATTTAGTTCAGGAATTTAGTTATAGGACAAAAACCAAAAACATGGTAAAAGTAATAGCACCTCTAGGAAAAGGACTACATACATTTTATTCTTCTGTTTACTTAGGTACATTTTATATATGGCTATTATGAACATTGAACAGAGGTGTTCTGTATTAATCCTCAGTTCTTCTGCATTTCACTGTCCTGATCCAGTTCAAGCTATACTTCATCCACATGCTACTGACCCTCTTTTGTATGTCTAATTCCTTTGCCTGCCTCGTGCTTACTATGCTGGAATATTGGCAGTGTTGCTTATTCAGACCTCACTCTCGGTACAGAAAATCCTTCATTTTTATATCTGTGCCTTTTAAATTTCCTATTAAGTGCAATCTTCATTAGTGGTTTCTAAGGAGCTTCTTCCCTCTAACATGCTGTGCACATTGAGTCATGAAATGTCACAGGGAGTAACAAACGTCAATACAGGAAATTCAAAACAAATTCCACTTTCTTAATGTGTTCAGCCATGGGAAATGAAAGATTCATTTATTGAATTGTAAAGAATCAACTGATCACAACATTCACAGTTTGACTGGGATTCCACAAATGGATTAATCAATCCATCTGTCAACCTTGTTTTCATGACAAAGGAATTCAGTTTGCTCTCATGTGTCTTCTTTCCAAATGGAACTACTTAGTTATTCACTGTCTATGCAACTCAATTTCCAGCTAACTTGTCTTTAAGAATATTCTTGTGTGCTCCTGCAGGGTCAATTTCCTCTATATCCACATGTCTAAACTATATTCCTAAGTCAAGAAGTAATACAAATCTAGCTCTTCCATGAATCACTCTCAGATCTGTTCAGCTGGAAATTCTGTAGTGTCTCCTTATATTCATAGTTATATTTTTTATATTAAAATATAAGAGAGTGAGAAGGCTGAGAGACCCCTTCTCTTCCTTGACCCATGTCATTTCCGGTCTTGCCAAACAAAGAAAGTCTATAACAAAGATGGAAAAAAAATAAGAAAGGCTGTCTTCTTTTGTGCTTCTAACAGCTTAGGTCAGGAAATTTAAGGGTGTTAAGGGATGGTCAGGGCTCATTTTGAACAGGCATTTTTTTTTTTTTTTTTAATCTTTGGATCTTAACTGACTGACTGATTACTCTTTCATTTGCATCTCTTTTGAACTGGCAGAGTACTTTATCTTAAACCTTCTGTAGCAATAATTATATTTTTGAGATTTTAGGTCAATATTATCCTTGGTCATTCCAGTTCCTAGTTGTTTCACAATTCCCTTAATGAGAACAAAGTTGACAAAATTCAGTTTGAAGAGCTTCTTTACTGTTTAGCAAGGATAGTCAGTTCTATCCCAAAAATAATATCCCTTAAAATTAATAATTTTATTAATAATAGGTAATAATATTCACATATTAGCAAATAACAAAATAACTAGTTTTTAACCAATGGAATCTCTCTGAAGTATAAGTATACTACACATGATTAAGTAGAGCATTTAAACAATCTACCTTATAAATTAGTTTAATAATTGATAGGAAATGTTAGACTCACTGAATTTTAAAAGAGAGTAGAAGAATTCCTGAACACAAGAATTTTACTGAGTGTTTAATAGAGTTGTAACAGACTTACTGGAAAGATGGGATATAGAAAGATATTGGCTATGTTAGGGACTTTCAAAGTGGGTCCTAGACCAGCAGTATCAGTATCACCTGGGAATTAGTTAGAAGTACAAATTCTGGGGCCCAGCAATCTGTATGAAGAAGCTCTCTGGGTAATGTTGATGCATGCTAGAGTTTCCAAACCACTGGCCTATATTAGGAGTTTGCTAAAACTTGACTTTTTGATACTATTGCCATAATGGCTTACAAGTTTTTACCCCTTTAGACAAACTTTCTATATTCTTTCATAATGTCCACATATCATGGTCAGTTTATTTAATTTTATATTTGAAAAACTTTAATTTTTCTTTTTAAGGCTAATGTGTGATTACATAAAATGTGTGTCCAAAGTATACATAGCGTTTAACATTTGCTTCTGTATGATTTTTTAAAAAGAACTAAGAGTTAAATAAAAACATTTCCAAATCAGTGCTTTTTTGTCTACAACAAACCCATTTATCTGATATCCCCTTTTCTGTGTTTTCTCATGCAAATATTTCAAATGGTATAATGAGCATAATATCTGTCAAAAAATATTTTGACTAACTTTTTTTATTTGTTGATAAACTTATTTGTTCTTACTGTCAGATATGCTCTATGTAGCTTGCTCATCTTATAGACACAATCTCTAACAAATAAGATAAAATGAATCATTGCACAAGTCTGAAAATAAAATAAAATGTATGCTTTAAAAAAAAAAAAGAATAAAAGACCAGAAGTTAAGAAAGATCACACTTAATACAAAATAATCACAAAAATAAACCTAATTAAATATAACATTATAACTGCCTGATTGAAATAAACATGTTTATTCTGTCAGGGGAAACACTTAACAACAAAATCCATGTTTACTCACGTAGGTTTTGTAGTGTTTGTTGCCAAAACTCGGTCTCTGTTCACCAGTGCTGTATAGAAACATGGAGACAGAGCTCTGGGTGAAGTAGAAAAGAGTAGTTTTTATTGCTTTGCCAGGCAAAGGGGGCCACAGTGTGCTAATGCCCTCAAGACTGTGTGACCCACACTGGAGTGGGTAGTGAGGAATTTTATAGTGTTCAAGGAGCAGGGTGTAATTCTCGGATTGGCTGGCATCAAGGTGAAGTTTTAATCATCATCAAACTTTTGGTTTCAACTGGTCTAGTGTCTATGTGCTTGTGGTCAGCAGTTTTCATCTGGTGGGGATCTGCTTCCTGTAAAAACAACTTAGGAATATGTGTCAGGCCTTTATCTACATCTTTCAGGGAACTGGGAGTTCAGTGATTCTGCAATGTGACAGAATTATAGTCCAAATTGTTACCAGTTCCCCAGCCCAACAGCTATTCTTTGTTTCTACAACTTCACATTTCCTAATCATCAACACTTGAGCCAGCATTTTACTTCAAGACAAGGACACAGGGGCTTGTACACAGTTTCAGTGTCAAAAACATATGCCCATTTCACACAGTGTTGTTGCCCAGATTCTCAGAGGTATGATCAGTCTGCAGTGTTTTAATAGAAGGAATATTTCCTAGTCTTCTTTGCCTCTTCAAAGAAGAATTATGACCTAAATGAGTGTCATACTTATATCCCAACATTTTCTCTCCCATGGGACAAGAAAAGAAGTTAAAAACAAACAAACAAACAAAGAAAACTAGATTCACTCATTGGCCATGCATGTTTGTAGAATAGGATTACCGTTTGCAGAATATCTGTTAGGGAATTGATACAATGAGCAGTTTAAGTTAATGTTAAATGATCAGTGACATAAATGTACCTATGAAATATCTAATCTAAACAAGTGTTAAAGTCATCAGATAGAAAAAATTACATTTGAGAAAAAAACAATGTTAGATAGTAATCTACCACATTCAATAATATAACTATTAAGGAAAATGTTGAGAAATGCTATTTTATAAACAAAAGAGAACAAAACACAAACACTAATGCTTGAGTTTTAGTAGTATGCAATAATTAAAATAATCACTTTCAAAACTCCTCCTTCTCACCTCTCCTAAGAAGGCTTAATGGAGAGAGACTTTCCAGAGTGATATAATCTCTCTCCTAGGATGATTGAAAATATTGGCTCTTATAAATTATATATTTTCATGGAAATATGTGTGATCCAGTAATGCATCCTTTAAGTGTTTGAGCTGAAAGGATTCCTAGCATCTCAGAAGCTCAGAGTAGAGCCCCCAAAGTGGTGACTTGTGGGCATACCTTCCCCTGTCCATATAGGGTTTGTTTGTTTGAAGAGCTAATGTTAAACAACACCAACAGAAAATCTGTTTTGAATCTTTTCTCAGTCTTAATATCAGGAGATTTCTCACAAAAATCCAGAATTCTGGCCCTCCCTATCCTACCATGTGAACATAGTACATTAAGGCTGAGTGGAGTCTGCCTTATTGAGATGTGTACTTGCTCTTCAAATCACAAGTGCCCACTTGGCCAACATCCTTTCCTCAGACTCAGTGATCACCTGCCCTGTTCTATGCATAGCCCAGAGATTAGGGGATATAGCTGCAAATAAAAGGGAAAGATATCTCTAACCTTAGTAAGCTTACATTGTAGTAGAGGAGACAGACAATAAAATGACATATATAAACAACCAAACTCAATGGTCTGTTAGATGAAATGGAAACTATGGAGAAAAAATTAGCTTGGAGTGTGTGTGTGTGTGTGTGTGTGTGTGTGTGTGTGTGTGTGTGTGTTAGGAGGGGATGATTAATAAGGCAGTCAGAGAAGGTCTTTCTGGAAGGTAACATTTGAATAAAGCCCTGAAAGAGATGAGGGGGTGTGCCATGTGGACATTTGCAGGCAGAATGACCAGGTAGTACTACAGCCTTGAGGCAAGAGCTTGACCAGTGCATTTGAGGCACAGAGAAGAGGCCAGCATGGCTGGAGTTGGATGAGCAAGAAGAATATAATAAGACACATGACCAGACATGCAATGGATGAGGGCCAGTCTGCATAAGGACTTGTGGCCCATTGTCAAGACACTGTCATTTCCACTGAATGACATGGAGAACCAATAGCCAGTTCTGAGCAAGGAAGGGACCTGATCTGGCTTTCATTTAAGAGGCTCACTCTGAACACTGTGTTGATAACAGACCTTGGAGGAAGGAACAAATGTAAGACCAAGAAGAGCAGCTGGGAGTTTACTGCAATAAAGTAAGTCAGAGGAGATGGTGACTTGCACCAAGTTGGTATCAGTGGTAAAAGAAATTTGTTGGATTATGGATATATCTTGAAGGCAGAACTGACAAAATTTGCTAATAGATTTAATGTGAGGTACAGAAAAACAAAGTAAATGATGACTCCATAATATAGAACCAAAGCAACAGGAAGTTAAAGTGATGGTTAACTAAGAAGAAGAAGACTACATGAGCAGTGACATCCAATTGAATATTAAATATACTAGAAGGCAATTCACTGGATTCCTAGGCAAAGAGTTCAGATGCTGACAGTCGATCCTTCCTCTACTGTCCCAATGATAGGACTCATATATAGAAGTAGTTGAGACCTCACAGCATTATCTAGTCTGTGCACCAGGGAAAAGGAGTTCATATGCCAAGCCATATCAAGAAGTTGTTACATAATTAATTGTTACTTCTAGGGATTGTTTCTACTTTGAAAAAGGCAAATGGTAAACCAGTGTAAGTATTTGATATATTCATTATTTTGTTAACTTGAGCAATTCAGATAATAACTCTAAAAAGACATCTAAGTAGTTACATTTAAAATGATGCTTCAAGGATTTGAGTACCAGTAAGAAAATTGCCTATTTTTTTTATAAACTGATAAATGGAAATGAGAAAAATAAAAGTACCTGTCACAATAATCCCAGTTCTGACACCAACTACCTATGTAACTTTGACATGTTACTTAACCTCTCAGTTTCTTAATTTCTCTTCTCTTTACTTTCTTAGCCCCTCTTTCATAAGGTTGTTCTTAAAATTAAGTGAAAAAATATGTATATAGTCACAGAATAACACCTGACTAATAATAATACAATAGTATCACTGTATTGTAATGTTTAGTAATGTTAGTACTTAATTCTATCTAAATGTGCTAGATATTAGTGGTATTTTAAAGCAAAAAATAAAATATTACATTTGTTTAACACTTTTTCCCCATAGGAAATTCATTCACAAAAATCGTGTTTGTTAGGAAGGGTAGAGATCCTCATCACCCGTTCTGAAAATGAAGAAACTGGGCCTGAGAGGACTATTACTTAGTCAAGATTACATAATGAGTTGGTGGCAGAGTTTCTGTTCTTTCAAAGAGACCCTATTTCCCATGGAAGATCCTGCAATGTGGGCCTGCGGTGTTCTGAGACTGTTCTTCAAGTTCTGATTATTTATTGGTGATTGATATGACCAACATTGTAAATGGGTATGTGAGTAACAAGAACAATGAATTCAAGGAAAGTATTTTTAGAAAAATTTGTTTACATGCCTTATTCTGGTTTTACTTGTACTGTTTTAAGGAATTCATTACTCTTTGCTAATCAATCAATTCATATTATATCTATGAGCAGCAAACACTGAAAGCTTCATCCCTCCTAGGAAACATACTTGCCTGTAAACAGAAACTTTTTATTCTTTAACTCAGAAAAATAAGTAATTCTAATGGGGGAGGGAGGTCATTGAGAATGGCTTTTAGTGTCCCTTAAATCACACCAGGTTGACAGTTTCCTATCCTAAGGAAACCGTGCAGCCAGTCTATATTCTTTCATAACAGAAGCTCTTGGTTCTCACCATACAAATCTGCTTACAAAAATGATATACAGCCATTGCTCATTTCTCTTTTGCTTCTGTAGTCTCAGTCTAGATATACCCTTCCCCACATTCAAGATCAAACTTTTCCTTTTCTCCTGTGGATGTGGTTTAAAACTTCCCTTATGCTGAATAATGTCTGTAAGCCAAATATATATGTTAGCAGCCTGAGTGTCAAGCCTGATGGAATTAATGCAATTTTCTAAGATAAAATTAGGAATAAATGGGACCCTGGTTTACACTATCAGATGGTTGCATTCAAAGTCTTAGGCTAGTGGGATTTTGTACAATGAAATAAATGGCATTGCTGCTCTTAGAGTCAGCAAATTGACCAATGCACAAGAATTACTGTCAGATGAAGTTAAATTCAAATCATCATCCTTCCACTCACTGCATATGACCTTGGTCAAAGTATGTAATATTATTCCTGAGCTTCATTTCCCTAATATATACCTTTAAATATTGTTGTATTAAAGAAAAAAGCTCATGAAAGATCCATATAAACTCTAAAGGACTTTGTATAAAGTGTGATTCTTCATTTCCTTAACAAATGTTTGTGGAGGACCTAATAAATGCAAGGCAAAGGCAACTTACCAGGTAGCCCACATTGCAGTAGAGAGTGTAGAACAGGGATATATATATATATATATATATATATAAAGAAAATCAGAAGTAGTCTATCATGTGTGTTACTAATAACTTTTTATTAGAGTAGGTTAATATTTCTCTTGATCTTTTTGCCTAAATATAAATAGAATATTTTTCATTGTAGTATCATCCTTCAGTTGATAATGCTAAATTCTAACACTGGAGTAGAGAGTTGGCTATTTCTGGAAACAAAATCATCTCCTAAAGTGTGCTTTAAAGTTGAAAATTGGTTATCTTGTGAGGTCTTCTTTTAACAACTTTGAAGGTGCTGGGAGGAGGGAGAAAGGGTTTTCAAATTTCAGAAAAACCTACCAAATGTGTTAATCTTTACTGAATCCTGAAAGCTAGGTAAAAAAGACTTATTTTATAGTGTCATTTTTTTAATTCCCCATCTAGAAATCTCATGAAATACATGAGTTCACACTTATTCAGTCCCATTGCAAATATATCTGGGACTGGCATTTCTACCAAAAGACCTTCTGCATGTGTTCTTAAAAGTCCCTTGTTTTTACTTTCTTTAATTGTTCTTCTCCCATTATTGTGTCCCCTCAGTCACACTCAATGCATTATCTCCCTTCTCATTTATAGCTTTCAAATATCAAATTTCAAACATCTATTTTGTCAAGTGGAGCACAGCTACTTTTACCTTTCTCTCACATCAGTCATGTTACCTCTGTGCTAAATACTGAATTCTTGGAATACCTTGGTGACCTATATTTGAACACCTTTCCATTTTTCTACTCTGTGCCTGATGCTGAGGTTTTGTTAACACAAGGCAATTTTCTACAGCCATTGGAGTCATCTGTTAGAGGTAGAATACTCTTCAGGCCTGGGCCTTGTCTTACATTTGCGTCTCAAATAACCATGGCCAATCCTTTGCTTCTTGAAGGGTTTTGTTTATCCTATTACTTCCTAAAGTAGTCACAATTACTATTTCCTGGGTTCTTGATCTGATAAGATTGGGTTAGCTATTATTTGTCCCTAATGCTTTTTTCTCTCTGTTGTTCACAAATTTGTGTATCTCCCTGAGATAGTCCATCTTTGTCTTATGAACTCTCTTTCCTATTCAATCTAGATTTGAGAAAATTGAATCCAATCCTGAGATATGTAGAGCAGGAAGCTTTGTGGTTAGTTGATAACTAAATCAGCTTTGAAGATGATTTTGATGTTCTCCAGAGCACATCTCTTACTTATCTTCTTTTTCTCTCCAACTTACCTCTTAATCCATGTGTGCCAGACTGCTTGCCACAATATTGCTAGGAGAGTCAGGCTCTTATCACCCTCCTTGTCAGCTTCTCTGATATACCTCTAAAGTTCAAATAACATAAAACATAATTTTAGGATCACTCTGATCATAGTACTCTCAGCCTAGGTGGACATGTTTTCAAGGACTTTTGCTAAAAAAATTGATGGCCAAATTTTTCAGTAATAAAACATTGAAATTAGGGTTTGTTATTTTGGTTTCCACGAACATGGAAAAAAATGATATGAGGGAAATAGCTAGTAATTTTTAGTGGTAAATCACTTTAGAACCAAACATAAGACATATTTTACACATTATATCATTTAATCTACATGTTGGTGTATTAGAGAGGCATTGATTTTCCGTATTCCAGATGAAGAAACAGATGGAGAGAGAAATGAAAAACTTGTGCAGCAAATTAAAAGTTATGTTTATGGGGCTCTTAAGTCATGGTCTCTTCATTATATCACCTGTACTCTGTCCTTGATATGGAGTTGGAGTGGCAAGACTGCCACATGTAACGGAAGAACATATACTTAGGTGTGTAATTAATGTTCTAAGTGTGATAGTTCATAAAAGATGGAGATCACAAAGTGGTGAGGAGTCAGGAAAAGTGTCTGGGAGGTTAGAAAAATTTGTAATGTCTCTGATTTTTCACTTCAGTAGTCTAAAACTTCTGAAAATGGTCTATATTTATGAGTTCCCTAAACTAAAAAAATATCCTCTTGTACTTTTTGTGTTGTTTTGAATTCTTAAAAGGAAACTTCCTAATATTGTTCAGTGTAACTGAAAATGTGTCTTCTATTTCTGTTACAACAAAAGCTGGTTGGGAAATGGAAATTTATACACATCCTGACAGCTTCGTAAGTTAAATGAGAATGCACCTGATAGTGTGACTTTTAAAGTATCATTCATTTATTAGTTATTCAGAACATTCTATTGTCTAATATATATATATAGAGAGAGAGAGAGAGAAAATTGCTATATATAAGCATAATAGTAACCAGAAACTATAATCAATAATAAATACACCAACAAAAAAGAGAAATGAATTCAAACATAACACTAAAGACAGTCATCAAATCACAAGGGAAGACAGCAAAAAAGAAAGGAACAACAAAAACAACAACAAAAAACTCTAAAAAAAATCCAAAAAATTAACAAAATGGCATGTGTATACTTATTAATAATTACTTTAAATGTAAATGGACTAAATGCTCCAATCAAAAGATATAGAGGGCTTCCCTGGTGGCACAGTGGTTGAGAGTCTGCCTGCCAATGCAGGGGACATGGGTTCGTGCCTCAGTCCAGGAAGATGTCACATGCCGCCGAGCGGCTGGGCCCATGAGCCATGGCCGCTGAGCCTGTGCATCCGGAGCCTGTGCTCCACAATGGGAGAGGCCACAACAGTGAGAGGCCCATGTACCAAAAAAAAAAAAAAAAAAAAAAAAGACATAGAGTGGTTGAATGAGCACAAAAACAAAACCAAAATATATGCTACTTACAAAAGACTCACTTCAGATCTAAACAAACATATAGACTTAAAATGAGAGGATGGAAAATATATTCCATGCAAATGGAAATGAAAAAAAAGTTGGGTTAGCAATACTTAAAACAGACAAAATAGACTTAAAAACAAAGTCTCTAACAGGAGACAAAGAAGAACATTATATAATGATTAAGGCATCAATCTATCAAGAAGAGATAACAGTTTTAAATATATATGCAACCAACATAGGCACACCTAAATACACAAAACAAGTATTACAGACATAAAGGGAGAAATTGACAGTAACACAATAACATTAGGGTACTTTAACACCCCACTTACTAAGTGGACATATCATCCAAACAAAAAATCAATAAGAAACACTGGCCTTAAACAATACATTGTCCGAAAGAACTTATATATATATATATATATATATATATAAAACATTCTGACCAAAAACAATAGAATACACATTCTTTTCCAGTGCACATGGAACATTCTCCAGGATAGATCACACTCTAGGCCACAAAACAAGCCTCAGTAAATTTAAGAAAATTGAAATCATATCAAGAATCTTTTCCAGACACAATATTATGAGACTAGAAACCAACTACAAGAAACAAACTGAAAAAAAGACACAAATATGTGGAGGCTAAACTAAACACTATTAAACAACCAATAGGTCACTGAAGAAATAAAAATAATAAAAAGCACCTGGAGACAAATGAAAATGAAAACATAGTTATATAAAATCTATGAGATGAAGCAAAACTGTACTAAGAGGGAAGTTTATAGTGATAAAGTTCTACCTCAGGAAACAAGAAAAATCTCAAATTAGCAACCTAAGTTTATACCTACAAGAACCAGATTAAGAAGAACAAACAAAACCAAGAGTTAGTAGAATAAGAGAAATCAGAAATATCAGAGCAGAAATAAATGAAATAGAGTTTCAAACAACAGTACAAAAGATTAGTGAAACTAAGATATTAGTTTATGAAAACATAAAAAAAAGATAAATCTTTAACCAGTTTCACCAAGAAAAAAAGAGAGGAGGGCCCAAATCAATAAAATGAGAGATGAAAAAGAAGTGACAACAGGAACCATAGAAATGAAAAGGACCATAAGATATTACTAGGAATCATTATAGGCCAATAAAATATAACAACCTAGAAGAAATGAATACTTTCTAGAAATGTAAAATCTCTTCAGACTGAACCAAGGAGAATTTAAAAATATGAGCAGACCAATTACCAATAATGAAGTTGAACCAGTAATAAGTCAACTCCCCCCCCCCCCCACCAACAGAAACCAAAAGCCCAGGAGCAGATGGCTTCACAGGTGAATTCTACCAAATATTTAGAGAGGAGTTAACACGTATCCTTCTTACACTATTACAAAAAACAAAACAAAAAGCTTGCAGAGGAAGGAATGCTTTTGAACTCATTCTACAAGGCCAGAGTTTCCCTGATACCAAAACCAAATATCACACACAAAAATTTATAGGCAAGTATCCCTGATGAACATAGATGCGAAAATCCTCAACAAAATGTTAGCAAATGAATTTAACAATACTTGAAAAATAGCATGCATCATGATCAAGTGGGATTTATCCCAGGGATGCAAGGGTGTTTCATTAAGAATAGGTATACAGTAAGGGCCCTATATATGAATGAGTTCCATTCTGAGAGTACATTCATAAGTACAGTTTGTTTGTAAATCCAACAAAGTTAGCCTAGATACCTACCTAACACGATTGGCTATATAGTACTATACTGTAATAGTTTTATATTTTCACACAAATAAAACATAAAAAACAAACAAAAAATAAAGAAAACATTTTTAATCTTACAGTACAGTACCTTGAAAAGTACAGTAGTACAGTACAATAGCTGGCATACAGGAGCTGGCATTGGGTCAACAGGCAAGAGAGTTACTGACTGGAGGAGGGAGAAGAGGTGGGAGATGGTAGAGCTGAAGGATCATCAGCAATAGGAGACAGAGGGCAAGCTGCAATTTCACTCACGCCTGATGTTGATGGAACTCACATTCACATCTTTGAAAGTTCACAACTTGAAGGTTCATATGTCGGGGACTTACTGTAATATGATCATCTCAAAAGAGGCAAAAACAGCTTTTGACAAAAGTGAAAATTGTATTCTCTAATTAATTTAGAGCACATGATAGGATACTACTATAAATAAAAAAATGATATATGATATAGATGAAATACACCAAAAAACCTCATTATCACACAGAGTAATTCATATTTCTATTGGATGAATGGAAAAAAGATAAATTTCTATTTGGCTCCCCCCCTCAAGTAAAATCCAAATCATCTTGCTTTGTAATACTTAGAATAATTTGTCTCCAGAAAATCCAAAAATTTTTCAGTTGTACTGAGCAGCCAGCACTGCCTCACCACACAAATAACTGATGCCCATAGAAGATAATGGTTCGTCCTCCATAATTTCAGAATTATGGTGACAAATGTTCTTTCCTTCATTAAATTCTATCCAGGTTCCTTGAACCTTTCAAATACTTCTCAACTTTCTGACTTTGGTTTCTGTCTTTTCACTGTCCGTTTTATCGAGAATCCTGCTACATTGGTTTAGCTTGAATTCCCCATTCTCCTACCTCATCACCCTTAATATATAATCAGGTTCCTCAACCTCCACTACCCCCAGGTTATGTCTGATCACGCTGATCTGCCTTCAGTAAGAATGCTTCTAGGTAGGTTTAGCCAGAATCCCCCCCTACTCTTGCTATTTACTCAGTTATTTTCCAGCCACAAATCCCCACCCTGCACATTGGCTATAAATTCCCAATTGTCCATGCTATATTTGAAATTGAGCCTGGTTCTATATACTGAAGTCCTTTCTCCCTTGTTACAACAATCTTTAATAAAATCTGTTTTTACCACTTTATTATCCAGCTCTGTTTTTTCTTTACCAACAACCAGACAGAAATTAGAGTGTTCCTGACTCATAAAGTACTGGTATATATTATGCTCGAGCTTAGATACAGCTTCCTGAGTGGTTGCCCTAATCCCAGGTTGTTTCTTTTCCAATATATCCATCATTAAGTTATTTACCTAACTAAGCTTTTTTGAGCATTATATTCCTTATGCTTCTCTTTGGCCTCCAAGGTCCAATGGTTACCCATTTGCTTTCACATCAAATCTATACTCATCTGTCTGATTTTAACACCCTATGCAATCTGATACTATGCTACATATCCCAATTTATCTCCAATGAATCCTGAATATTCACTCTATATTCTAATGGGGTCACATATCTCATGGCTTGATCATATAAATTGTTTCCTCTCACCACTGCACCCCACACTTGAACTTTTTCAACCTAGTAGAGAATTTAGTGATTATCAGCTGTGACCATTTTACTCTGCAGATAAGAAAATCAGGTCCCAGAAAAATTGTAAAGACATCATTTTCTCATAAGGAATTGAAACACAGCCAGGTCAGAAAATTCAGTCTTCCAATCTCTTTTACATTGTGTGGGAAGCCGGCCTTCTCCTTTAGTGACCTGAATTACACATGCTCTTCAGAGTCAGTGCCATTTTTCTTTTTTTTCTTTTAATTTTTCTTCTAGTTTTACTGAGATATAATTGATATACAGTACTGTGTAAGTTTAAGGTGTACAGCATAATTATTTGACATACATACATCATGAAATGATTATCACAAGTTTAGTAAATATCCTTCATCTCATATAGATACAAAATTAAGAAATAGAAAAAAACTTTCTTGTAATGAGAACTCTTAGAATTTACTCACTTAACAACTTTCAAATACAACATACAGCAGTGTGAATTATATTTATCATGTTGTATGTTACGTTCCTAGTATTTATTTATCTTATAACTGGAAGTTTGTACCTTTTGACTGCCCTCATTTAATTTCCTCTCCTCCAATCCTCACTTCTGGTAAACACAAATCTAATCTCTTTTTCTATGAGTTTGTTTGTTTTTGAGATATAATTGACCTATGATACTATGTTATTTCATGTTACACAAAATAGTGATTCAACATTTCCATATATTTCAAAAGAATCACCATGATAAGTCTAGTTAAGATATGTCACCATACAAAGATATGACATAGTTATTGACAATATTATCCACACTGTATATTTCATACCCCCGACTCACTTATTTTGTGACTGGAAGTTTGTACCTCTTACTCTACCTCACCTCTTTGTTTCCAGCCTCCACCTCCTCCCTTCTGGCAACTACTTGTTTGTTCTCTGTATCTGTACCTCTGTTTCTGTTTAATTATGTTTACTCATTTGTTTTGTCTTTTAGATTCCACATATAAATAAAATCATACAGTATATGCCTTTCTCTGTCTGACTTATTTTACTTAACATAATACCCTCTAAGTCTATCCATGTTGTGGCAAATGGCAAGATTTCAATTATTTTTTATGGCTGAGTAATATTGTTTTATATCTATATATCTATATATATCTCACATCTTCTTTACCCATTCATCTAACAATGGGTACTTAGGTTCCCTCCATATCTTGGTTACTGTAAATAGTGCTGTAATGAACATAGGCATGAATATATCTTTTCAAATTAGTGTCTTTGTTTTCTCTGAATAAATATCAAGAAGTGGAATTGCTGAGTCACATGATGGATCTATTTTTAATTTTTAAAGGAACCTCCAATAATGTTCTCTATAGTAGCTTCACCAGTTTACATTCCCACCAACAGGGCATGAGTATTCCTTTTTGTCCACATCTTTGCCAACATTTGTTGTTTGTTGTATTTTTCATAATAGGGATTCTGAAAGTGTGAGGTGATATCTCATTGTAGTTTTGATTTGCATTTTCCTGTTTATTCGTGTTGTTAAGCCACTTTTCATGTACCTGTTAGCCATTTGTAAGTCTTCTTTGGAAAAATGCCCTTTCAGATCTTCTGCCCAGTTTTTAATTGGTTTGTTGTTGTTGTTGCTGTTGAGTTGTATGAATTCTTTGTGTATTTTGGATTTTAACCATTATTTGATTTGTTGTTTGCAAATTTCTTCTTTCACTCATTGGGAGGGCTTTTTGTTTTGTTAATAGTTTCCTTCATTGTGCAAAAGCTTTTTAGTTTGATGTAGTCCCATTTGTTTGTTTTTGCTTTTTTTTCTCTTTCTCAAGAAGGCATATCCACAAAAAAATATTGCTGAAATTGATGTCAAAGAACACACTCCCTATGTTCCCTTCTATATGTTTTATTTAAGTATTTAATCTATGTTGATTTTATTTTTGTGCATGGTGTGAAAGAATAGTCCAGTTTGATTCTTCTACATGTAGCTGTCCAGTTTCCCCAAAATCATTTACTGAAGAGGCTATATTTCCCCCATTATATATTATTGCCTCCTTTGTCATAGATTAATTTCTCACACAAGTGTGGGTTCAATTCTGTGCTCTCTATTCTGTTCCATTGATCTATGTGTCTGGTTTTTGTGACAGTACTATACTGTTTTGATTACTGTAGCTCTGTAGTATGTTTTGAAATCAGGGAGCATAATACCTCCAGCTTTGTTCTTCTTCCTCAAATTTGCTTTGGCTATCTTTTGTTTTTCTATATGAATTCTTTGTTCTAGTTCTGTAAAAAATGCATTTGGTATATTTGATAGGGATTGCATTGAATCTGTTGATTGACTTAGGTAGTATGGTCATTTTATCAATATTAATTTTTCCAACCCATGAACATAGTATATCTTTCCATCTGTTTGTGCCATTTTCAATTTCTTTCATCAGTGTCTAAGAGCTTTGCAAGTACAGGTTTTTCACCTCCTTAGTTAGACTTATTCCTAGGCATTTTATTCTTTTTGATGCAGTTGTAAATGGGATTGACTTCTTAATTTCTATTTCTTATAGTTTGTTGTTATGTACAGAAACACAACAGATTTCTGTATATTAATTTTGTATTCTACAATTTTCCCAAATTCATTGATGAGTTCTAGTAGATTTTTAGTGGCATCTATAGGATGTTTTATGTATAGTATCATGCCATCTCCAAACAGTGACAGTTATACTTATTCCAGTCCAATTTACATTGCTTTTCTTTCTTTTTCTTGTCTAAATCCTGTAGTTAGGAAAGCCAATACTATGTTTACAAAATCTGGTGGGACAGTATCCTTATGTTGCTCCTGAACTTACAGGAAATGTTTTCAGCTTTACAGCATTGAGTACAATGATAGCTGTGGGCTTATCATATATGACACATTATGTTGAGGCATGTTCCCTCTGTGTCAACCTTGTTAAAAGTTTTTAAACAACACAGTTAAGTTGCCTTCTTTCATGATGCATTCTTTTAGGTTGATAGGAAATTAGCTCCCAATATGAGTGACCTCCAGGATAAACAGGAAACCAGCTGTGATAATATCTTTTAGTGGATTTCTATTACCAGAGACTGTCATGAAACTTTAAGGCTTAGAGGGAGTACATGTCAAGCAGATGGGGAAAAAGGCAAACAGACTTCTCTGGGAAAGAAATTTGATGCATCCAAAGACAATAAGATTCAGCCTTCATTTCTTCTTAGAAAAAGACAAATAATTGAAGGTAGAGAACATTAGATTGCTCTCTAATTGATTCAAATTTTAGTGATATATATGGCTACATAAAAGTTAAACTAGGGCTGGCCTTACATGTGCAGGAATGAGTAAATAACAATATAAAAGCTTTATCCATTTAGTATAGAGATTTGATCTCCTTTTCCTTTTGTTTCAATTCTCCAGCCTTCAAACTACACTCTCCATAAAGTGTATATCATCAAGGAAATGGTAACATTACTTTAAACATTTAGCTTAAACTAAGTAAGTAACCAAATAATAATATAATTATTTACTGGGCTCTGATTGAGGCACCATCCCTAGTGCTTTGGAGTACGAGACTGAACAGCCTTTTTTATTTATTTTATTTATAGCTTTATTGGCATATAATTGCTTTACAATGGTGTGTTAGTTTCTGCTTTATAACAAAGTGAATAAGTTATACATACACATATGTTCCCATATCTCTTCCTGCTTGCATCTCCCTCCCTCCCACCCTCCCTATCCCACCCTCCAGGTGGTCACAAAGCACCGAGCTGATCTCCCTGTGCTATGTGGCTGCTTCCCACAGGCTACCTACCTTATGTCTGGTACTGTATATATGTCCATGCCTCTCTTTTTCTTTGTCACAGCTTAACGTTCCCTCTCACCATATCCTCAAGTCCATTCTCTAGTAGGACTGTGTCTTTATTCCTGTCTTACCCATAGGTTCTTCATGAGATTTGTTTTTCTTAAATTCCTTATATATGTGTTAGCATACGGTATTTGTCTTTCTCTTTCTGACTTACTTCACTCTGTATGACAGATTCTAGGTCTATCCACCTCATTACAAATAGCTCAATTTTGTTCCTTTTTATTGCTGAGTAATATTCCATTGTATACATGTGCCACATCTTCTTTATCCATTCATCTCATGATGGACACTTAGGTGGTTTCCATCTCCAGGATATTGTAAATAGAGCTGCAATGAACATTTTGGTACATGACTCTTTTTGAAATGTGGTTTTCTCAGGGTATATGCCCAGTAGAGGGATTGCTGGGTCATATCGTAGTTCTATTTGTAGATTTTTAAGGAACCTCCATACTATTCTCCATAGTGGCTGTACCAATTCACATTCCGACCAGCAGTGCAAGAGCATTCCCTTTACTCCACACCCTCTCCAGCATTAATTGTTTCTAGATTTTTTGATGATGGCCATTCTGACTGGTGTGAGATGATATCTCATTGTAGGTTTGACTTGCATTTCTCTAATGATTAATGATGTTGAGCATTCTTTCATGTGTTTGTTGGCAGTCTGTATATCTTCTTTGGAGAAATGTCTATTTAGGTCTTCTGTCCATTTTTGGATTGGGTTGTTTGTTTTTTTGTTATTGAGCTGCATGAGCTGCTTGTAAATTTTGGAGATTAATCCTTTGTCAGTTGCTTCATTTGCAAATATTTTCTCATATTCGGAGGGATGTCTTTTGGTCTTGTTTATGGTTTCCTTTGCTGTGCTAAAGCTTTTAAGTTTCATTAGGTCACATTTATTTTTGTTTTTATTTCCATTTCTCCAGAAGGTGAGTCAAAAAGTGCCTTGCTGTGATTTATGTCATAGAATGTTCTGCCTATGTTTTCCTCTAAGAGTTTGATAGTTTCTGGCCTTATATTTAGGTCTTTAATCCATTTTGAGCTTATTTTTGTGTATGGTGTTAGGGGGTGTTCAAATCTCATACTTTTATATGTACCTGTCCAGTTTTCTCAGCACCACTTATTGAAGAGGCTGTCCTTTCTGCACTGTATATTCCTGCCTCCTTTATCAAAGATAAGGTGACCATATGTGCATGAGTTTATCTCTGGGCTTTCTACCTTGTTCCATTGATCTACATTTCTGTTTTTGTGCCAGTACCATACTGTCTTGATTGCTGTAGCTTTGTAGTATAGTCTGAAGTCAGGGAGCCTGATTCCTCCAGCTCCGTTTTTCGTTCTCAAGGTTGCTTTTGCTATTTGGGGTCTTTTGTGTTTCCATATAAATTGTGAAATTTTTTGTTCTAGTTCTGTGAAAAATGCCAGTGGTAGTTTGATAGGGATTGCATTGAATCTGTAGATTGCTTTGGGTAGTAGAGTCATTTTCACAATGTTGATTCTTCCAATCCAAGAACATGGTATATCTCTCCATCTATTTGTATCATCTTTAATTTCTTTCATCAGTGTCTTATAATTTTCTGCATACAGTTCTTTTGTCTCCTTAGGTAGGTTTATTCCTAGATATTTAATTCTTTTTGTTGCAGTGGTAAATGGTAGTGTTTTCTTGCTTTCACTTTCAGATTTTTCATCATTAGGGTATAGGAATGCCAGAGATTTCTGTGCATTAACTTTGTATGCTCCTACTTTACCAAATTCATGGATTAGCTCTAGTAGATTTTTGGTAGCATCTTTAGGATTCTCTATGTATAGTATCAGGTCATCTGCAAACAGTGACAGCTTTACTTCTTTTCTGATTTGGATTCCTTTTATGTCCTTTTCTTCCCTGATTGCTGTGGCTAAAACTTCCAAAACTATGTTGAATAAGAGTGGTGAGAGAGGGCAACCTTTTTTTGTTCCTGATCTTAGTGGAAACGCTTTCAGTTTTTCACCATTGCGGACGATGTTGGCGGTGGGTTTGTCATATATGGCCTTTATTATTTTTAGGAAAGTTTCTTCTATGCCTACTTTCTGCAGGGTTTTTATCATAAATGGCTGTTGAATTTTGTTGAAGGCTTTCTCTGCATCTATTTAGATGATCATATTGTTTTTCACCTTCAATTTGTTAATATGGTTTATCACGTTGATTGATTTGCGAATATTGAAGAATCCTTGAATTCCTGGAATAAACCCAACTTGATCATGGTGTATGATCCGTTTAATATGTTGTTGGATTCTGTTTGCTAGTATTTTGTTAAGGATTTTTGCATCTATGTTCATCAGTGATATTGGCCTGTAGTTTTCTTTCTTTGTGACATCCTTGTCTGATTTTGGTATCAGGGTGATGGTGGCCTTGTAGAATGACTTTGGGAGTGTTCCTCCCTCTGTTATATTTTGGAAAAGTTTGAGAAGGATAGGTGTTAACTCTTCTGTAAATGTTTGATAGATTTCCCCTGTGAAGCCAACTGGTCCTGGGCTTTTGTTTGTTGGAAGATTTTTAATCACAGTTTCAATTTCAGTGCTTGTGATTGGTCTGTTCATATTTTCTATTTCTTCCTGATTCAGTCTTGGCAGGTAGTGCCTTTCTAAGAATTTGTTCATTTCTTCCAGGTCGTCCATTTTATTGGCATAGAGTTGCTTGTAGTAATCTCTCATGATCTTTTGTATTTCTGCAGTGTCAGTTGTTGCTTCTCCTTTTTCATTTCTAATTCTATTGATTTGAGTCTTCTCCCTTTTTTTTGTTGATGAGTCTGGCTAATGATTTATCAATTTTGTTTATCTTCTCAAAGAACCAACTTTTAGTTTTATTGATATTTGCTGTCATTTCCTTTATTTCTTTTTCATTTATTTCTGATCTGATTTTTATAATTTCTTTCCTTCTGCTAACTTTGGGGTTTTTTTGTTCTTTTTCTCATATTACTTTAGGTGCAAGGTTAAGTTGTTTATTCAAGATGTTTCCTGTTTCTTAAGGTAGGATTGTATTGCTATAAACATCCCTCTTAGAACTGCTTTTGCTGCATCCCATAGGTTGTGGGTCGTCGTGTCTCCATTGTCATTTGTTTCTAGGTATTTTTTTATTTCCTCTTTGATTTCTTCAGTGATCATTTCGTTATTAGGTAGTATATTGTTTAGCCTCCATGTGTTTGTATTTTTTACAGATCTTTTCCTGTAATTGATATGTAGTCTCATAGCCTTGTGGTCGGAAAAGTTACTTAATACAATTTCAACTTTCTTAAATCTTACCAAGGCTTGATTTGTGACCCAAGATATGATCTATCCTGGAGAATGTTCCATGAGCACTAGAGAAAAATATGTATTGTGCTGTTTTTGGATGGAATGTCCTATAAATATCTGTTAAGTCCATCTTGTATAATGTATCATTTAAAGCTTGTGTTCCTTATTTATTTCTATTTTGGTTTATCTGTCCATTGGTGAAAGTGGGGTGTTGAAGTCCCCTACTATGAATGTGTTACCGTCAATTTCCCCTTTTATGGCTCTTTGTATTGCCTTATGTATTGAGGTGCTCCTATGTTGGGTGCATAAATATTTAAAATTGTTATATCTTCTTCTTGGATCAATCCTTTGATCATTATGTAGTGTCCTTCTTTGTCTCTTCTAATAGTCTTTACTTTAAAGTCTATTTTGTCTGATATGAGAATTACTACTCCAGCTTTCTTTTGGTGTCCATTTGCATGAAATATGTTTTTCCATCCCCTTACTTTCATTCTGTATGTGGCTCTAGGTCTGAAGTGGGTCTCTTCTAGACAACACATGTATGGGTCTTGTTTTTGTATCCGTTCAGCCAATCTGTGTTTTTTGGTGGGAGCATTTAGTCCATTTACATTTAAGGTAATTATCGATATGTATGTTCCTTTTCCCATTTTCTTAGTTGTTTTGGGTTCATTATTGTAGGTCTTTTCCTTCTCTTGTGTTTTTTGCCTAGAGAAGCTCCTTTAGCAGTTGTTGTAGAGCTGGTTTGGTGGTGCTGAACTCTCTCAGCTTTTGCTTGTCTGTAAAGGTTTTAATTTCTCCATCAAATCTGAAGGAGATCCTTGCTGGGTAGAGTAATCTTGGTTGCAGATTTTTCGCCTTCATCACTGTAAATATGTCCTGCCAGTCCCTTCTGGTTTGCAGAGTTTCTGCTGAAAGATCAGCTACTAACCTTATGGGGATTCCCTTGTGTGTTATTTGTTGTTTTTCCCTTGCTGCTTTTAATATGCTTTCTTTGTATTTAGTTTTTGCCAGTTTGATTAATATGTGTCTTGGCATATTTCTCCTTGGATTTATCCTGTATGGGATTCTTTGTGCTTCCTGGACTTGATTAACTATTTCCTTTTCCATATTAGGGGAGTTTTGAACTATAATCTTTTCAAATATTTTCTCAGTCCCTTTCTTTTTCTCTTCTTCTTCTGGAACCCCTATAATTCTAATTTTCGTGTATTTAATGTTGTCCCAGAGGTCTCTGAAACTGTCCTCAGTTCTTTGCATTCTTTTCTCTTTATTCTGCTCTGCAGTAGTTATTTCCACTATTTTATCTTCCAGGTCACTTATCCATTCTTCTGCCTCAGTTATTCTGCTATTGATCCCATCTAGAGTATTTTTAATTTCATTTATTGTGTTGTTCATCATTGCTTGTTTCATCTTTAGTTTTTCTAGGTCCTTGTTAAATGTTTCTTGCATTTTGTCTATTCCATTTGCAAGATTTTGGATCATCTTTACTATCATTATTCTGAATTCTTTTTTCAGGTAGACTGACTATTTCCTCTTCATTTGTTAGGTCTGGTGTGTTTTTATCTTGCTCCTTCATCTGCTGTGTGTTTTTCTGTCTTCTCATTTTGCTTACCTTGCTGTGTTTAGGGTCTCCTGTTTGCAGGCTGCAGTTTCATAGTTCCTGTTGTTTTTGGTGTCTGTCCCCAGTGGCTCAGGTTGCTTCAGTGGGTGGTGTAGGCTTCCTGGTGTAGGGGACTAGTGCCTGTGTTCTGGTCAATGAGGCTTGATCTTATCTTTCTGGTTTGCATGTCCACGTCTGGTGGTGTGTTTTGGAGTATTTGTGGACTTATTATTATATTAAGCAGACTCTCTGCTAATGGATGGGGATGTGTTCCTGTCCTGCTAGTTGTTTGGCATAGGCTGTCCAGCACTGTAGTGTGCTGGTCTTTGAGTGAAGCTAGGTGTTGGTGTTGAGATGGAGATCTCTGGGAGATTTTCACTGTTTGGTAATATTTGGCGCTGGGAGGTCTCTTGTGGACCAGTGTCCTGAAGTTGTCTCTCCCACCTCAGAGGCACAGCACTGACTCCTGGCTGCAGCACCAAGAGCCTTTCATCTATCTGACTCAGAATAAAAGGGAAAAATGTAGAAGGAAAGAATTAGTAGAAGTATAAAGAAAGAAAGAAAGAAAGAAAGAAAGGAGGGAGGGAGGAAGGAAGGGAGGAAGGAGGGAAGGAAGGAAAAAAAGCAAGCAAGCAAGAAGATAAAGTAAAATAAAATAAAGTAAGATAAAATATAATAAAGTTATTAAAGTAAAGAATAATTATTAAGAAAAAATTTAAAAACAATCAAACATGAAAATTAAAAAACGGACGGATAGAACCCTAGGACAAATGGTCGAAGCAAAGCTATACAGACAAAATCTCACACAGAAGCATACACATACACACTCACAAAAAGAGGAAAAGGCGAAAAA
Organism: Delphinapterus leucas; assembly: GCF_059928025.1. Lineage (NCBI taxonomy): Eukaryota > Metazoa > Chordata > Mammalia > Artiodactyla > Monodontidae > Delphinapterus > Delphinapterus leucas. The sequence continues at coordinate 58,245,585 of NC_143142.1, read as the reverse complement.
ATCATAAATCTTGCTCTCAAAGTCCATTTCCTCAGTTTGGGATGATTCGTTTTCTATTCAGGTATTCCACAGACGCAGGGTACATCAAGTTTATTGTTAAGCTTTAATCTCCTGCTTCTGAGGCTGCTGGGAGAGATTTCTCTTTCTCTTCTTTGTTCTCACAGCTCCCTTGGCTCAGCTTTGTGTTTGGTCCCGCCTCTGCGTGTAGGTCTCCGGAGGGCGTCTGTTCTTTGCTCAGAGAGGATGGGGTTAAAGGAGCAGTTGATTAGGGGACTCTGGCTCTCTCAGGCCTGAGGGAGGGAGGGGCACGGAGTGCAGGGCGAGTTTGCAGCGGCAGAGGCCAGTGTGACGTTGCACCAGCCTGAGGCTCGCCATGTGTTCTCCCAGGGAAGTTGTCCCTGGATCCTGGGACCCTGGCAGTGGCAGGCTGCACAGGCTCCCCAAAAGAGGTGTGTGGATAGTGACCTGTGCTCGTACACAGGCTTCTTGGTGGTGGCAGCAGCAGCCTTAGCATCTCATGCCCGTCTCTGGGGTCCGCGCTTTTAGTTGTGGCTTGCGTCCGTCTCTGGAGCTCCTTTAAGCAACGCTCTTAATCCCCTCTCCTGCTAGTGTTGGAGGGTCTCCGGCACTGCGGGCGGTGGTTGTGGCTTGCCGTGGGGAAAAGGACACTGCCAGCAGAAGTTCTGGGAAGTACTCCTTGCCATGTGTCCTCCCATAGTCTGCCCTGAACAGTCTTTATCTCAGGTAGTTCAGAGCCTACTGTTGGGAATGAGAGCAAAGCACAGGAATTACAATAGAAAGAAAGAATTATCAGTGCCAAAATCTGGGAGCTGTTAAGTACTGAGCATGTTTGGCAAGAGGGAACACAACTAGAAGAGAGCTGTTAAAAAACATTTTCATAAAATCTTTAAATAGATAAATATACTTGCAGTGGTACAAAGCTCCACATCTCAAGAAAAAAAAAAAGTGGCAAAACAATACTCTTTCCCAAAACTGATCCAGAGTAGTCAACTTTACACCCTAATTCCTGTCCCTATTGGTCAGTCCAAACTACTTGCCCCACCTCTGATTGCGGCTTTCATACCTACCCCTTTTAGATTTTATTCTTTCACATATACCATATTTCCAATTACCTATGGATAGCTCCTTTTAGTACAAACATATATGAGACAAAATAGCCCTTAAGTTACTTACTTTCTTAATTAACTTCTTTCTGTTATTACTTCTGTTGTTGTTTGCCAGGCTCCAGAGCTACAAAATCAGGAGACATATTTTGTTTAATTTTTCCTTTCTTGGCTAGGCAGTGTGGCATGGTGTGTATCTGATTTTCTAACTGCTGGATAATTGAAAAATTATCTACCAATTCCTGTAGGTTTTATCTAATTGATAAAACCTACAGGAATGCACCTTGAAATAAGGCAATTCTAGGAATTTGGCCATACTATTTGGTATCTCTATATTTTGATTTTTTAAACATCCAAAGTGGGAGTTGATAACGTAGACCACAGAAGTAGGGCATATGCAAAAGCCCAACCTATTGCCTAGTATCATTGATTGAAACATAAATAGCATTTTCCCACCTCCTGTCTCTCTTACACCCAAACTAGTGAGCATCGTTTTTCTTCATATTTTCTTCTCCCCAATTCTTTGTATTGTGACCTTTCATTTAAGTATTTCACCTTCTATTTCTTCTCCTATAGAAAAATCAGGGTTACTGCAAAAGGCTTCAAGAATTTCTCCCTGCTTTCAACTTCTCTTCTCTCCATTACTCCTACTATTGCCAGACCAATCCTGGCAATAAACTGGGCTGCATGTTGCTTTCCTCCTTTCTCTTGAGTTCTTGGTTTACTGTCACATCAAGTCCAAAATCTTGTTGTCATGGGTCAATAACCTGACCTCACTCAACAACAGGAACATGCCACCCCTTTACATGAGCTATACCCATGTCTCTTTCTGTAACACCATTTCCCATCTTAAGTATATATCCCAGTCCCACACACATGTCCTGCACTTTCTCTCTAACCCTACACTTCACGCCACCTTGCACATCCAACCACTGTCCAGCCTTGTGTCCCCCACAGGGTTCAGGAAACTTCAGTAATGACTTACTATTTGAACAGAATTGTCACTCTCCCTTCCCCTGGGAAACCTGCCCAGATACACTCTCTTTTGAGTTCCCCTAATATGTGCTCCTGGCTACTATCTTTTGTGTTGATTTACTTCTTTCATACTAAGAAGATAAATTTGGTGCAGAGATGTGGTTGTAGTGGGTATAGTAACCAGTATAGACAATGTTATGTGTGTTGTATCAGGAAGCAGTTGAAAGGCTGGACTGACTATAGTGCTATCCCATTCATACAATGTGTTACCACTAGTTGAATGCAATGGAGAGCTGGTTCTGTCCCTAAGTTTCCAAATACCTGCTCAAAATTCTTACTCTGATAATCAAGAAACTGGGATAGGAGATTAATCAAAACTTATTTCTTTATTTTCAGAATTAAGATAATTTTTACACTATTTCATTATAAGAAAGCATATCAAAGGGAAATGATCAAGCTGCAGCATTGTACTCAGCATAGCTTGGAAGACATTGGAAACGTTTATGTTTACAGCATTTTACAGTGCGTCCATTTCATAGATATTTTGTTACTTACAGATAAGAAATAGAATCTCGTAATGTTCTTGAATAATTAACCAACAACTTTTATTTATAGCAGGATGCAAATGTAGATGTTCATATTCAAGATACACAGAACACAAAGCACAGGGATCTTTAATTCATGGATGAATGAAGATGGAAGCAGCATGTTGAACATAACAATTTTCCTTGAAGAGTGATTCCCATATTTTATCTTATTAAGTTGATACATAGTTGCAGATCTTCTCAATTCTCTGGGCTCCACCAACCTCCAGTGCATCTTTCAGTAAAACACACATATATATGCTATGAAAGAATTGGTATGGATAAGGTCATCTAAGAGGAGGTATCCTCTGCATTCATTGGAATAACTTAATTATACCTGTTTTATTGGTGGCAAGATTCTCCTATTTGGAGAAAAAAAGATTAATAATTTTCTGATTGAGCTAATTTAAGAAATGCTCTCACACATATTTACTGTAGCTCAAAGAGGATTTCATGCCTGTGCCCTCAGAGAAGTGTTGCATTCTGCAGGATTTGTACCAGAGATAATAGGCTTAATTTGTATTTTAAAAATTTATCAAAACATTTTCACTTCTCTTTGCTCATTTGATCCTTTCTACAGCTTTGTAAGACAGGTTAAGTGTGTGTCCTAATGTCTCTTTGACAAAGAGGAAATTGAGGTGCTGAGGGTTTAATTTGTTAGAAGATACACTCAAGTGAGTAACAGACCTAGAAGCTGTGTACTATGTCTTCCAGATTCTGTGCTTTCAGATTATATAGGCGACTTTTGAACATAAATGCAAAGTTTTGTACCCTTACATACATGTGTAAAGCAAAATCAACCAAGGAGCTTTGTAAAACACTACAATGCTAGAGCCTCATACCTGGAGACTACAATTCAGGTCAGATGTGAGGCCTACTATATCTATTTTTTAAATGACATATATGTGACTTTGAGTTTGGTTAACCAGCACTATTGGATATTCACTCATCCATTCATTCAGTGTTATTCTTTGTGAATTTCTCCTTTATGTACTTTGCCTGTCTTCCTAACAGGTTGTTGGGCTCTTTAAAATTTTTAGTCTTATGTCTATGGTGTAGGTATTGTTGAAATAATCAAATTTACTGTTCTTTTCTTTTGTTTCACATATAAAGAAACTTCTCCAGTCCAAATTTAAAAAAAAATCCTAATTCAAAATCAAAAAATATTTTGTTTCTTACAACAAAATTGAATCCATATCTAGAAGAGAATTTGTAAATGGACAATAAACATAAAAAAATGTTCAATATAGCTCATAAATACAGATTAAAGAAACAAGATACTCTTTTTACCCTAAAATCTATAAAAGATAGAAAACTTTGATGGTAAGTGGCATTGGTAAGAATGAGGGGAAATAGGCACTTTTGTATCATGCTGGTGTTATTGGTACAATGTCTTTAGTGGTGAAATTGGCAATATTTCTCAAAAGTAAAAATATATGTTCTCTTTGATCTAGCAGTACTACTTCCCAGGTATACATAAATTTGTGAAACGTGGATGTCTAAAAATATACATTGTTGCATTGTTTGTAATGGGAATAAAAGGAGGATATCTAGATGCCTGTTTATTGACAACTACTTAAATAAAATATAGTATATGCATAAAAGGAATTATGATGCAACCAGGGAAAATAATAAGCAACACTTTTGTATGCTTAAATGGAACAATTCTATGTTACATTAAATATATTATATTCAAGGCATATTAAGTTTCTTAAGGCTTAATTAAGATTTAAAGTAAAACAGGTATATTATGTTCCTATTTTAGTATAAAGAGATGTATAAAGGTGAAATGTATGTCTCTGGCTGTGTATACATAGACTGCTTCTCTAAGGAAAGAAAATATTAACTCATGCATTTGGGAAAAAAACTAGGAGTTTGAGGTGGAAAGAAAACTAAATTAATTTTATATACTTGTACCATTTAAACATTTTGCAATGTGCATTTATTATTTTTCAATAAACACTAATGACTAAAAATAAGTTTAATGTTTAAAATAATAATTGATAATTAGACTGAACAGTAAATTGTAAAATATGTCTTTTCCAGTTTAGTTTGCACTTTTATTATGACTTAAACCATATACAACTGATACAACAAATCTATTTATATTTTCTGAAAGATTCCATATATTTCTATGATGATTCTATCATTTCTATATGAAAAAGTAATTAAAAGTTTGGGAAATATCAGTTAGCTATTTCAATCCATGCTTCTCTAGTCGATCCATATCAACTGTAGGATTCTGATTGAGGCATAGGGTTTTCAAAATCAAAGAATGTCAAAAGTATGAGGGACCTCAGACATTTTATAATCTAACCTTGTTTTTGAGATGAAGAAACTGGGTCCAGTAGGATTTTTTTCTCCCATGTTAGTTTGTTTCACTCACATATTAAAATTTATGATTGAGTTAAAGTAAAATTTAGTATTTAATAAATTGAAATAATGAGGGTCAGAGAATATGAATTATTCAAACCAGCTCTACATTAGCTGGCTATCTACCCTTGGATACGTTTTCTTTTCTCTCTTGGCTCATTCTTACAGTTTTGAAATGATTGGCTGAATTCAGTGATACTGTTTGCATTTGTTCCACACTGACTGAAAAAAACTTTGAGAGATTCAACAACTAACTCAGGACCTTATTAACTTTATTGCTTTCTCTGGACTTGTAAGCACCTCAGTTTTCCAGAATTTCTGGATCTATGTAAATGCTGCTATCCTTTAAAAGTCAAGCCATGTTCAATCAAATTGACATTTACTCTGATCAGGTTTTGTTTTTTGGTTGTTTGTTTGTTTCACAATATGGTCTCATGTTGTTCTTTTATTATTTAGCATGGCTTGTTCCACAGCTAGAGTCCAAGTTTTATATTTCCCATTGCAAGTGTCTAATTTACCTTTGTGTTTTTAGCAAGAGGCTCAGAATAATAGTGAATGAAAACATATATTTCAGAGTAAAATAAGTGTTTCATATCACAAGTCAAGCCAAATATTGAATTTTCAGTTGCCAAGCAATACAGTTTAGGTGGGATGCAACATAAAAACTGATACAGCAATGTCTCCCAGGTTGGGATATTGGTACATTGGAGAGGGAGTTCTTGTCCTCCTCTGCAAAGAGAGGATGGAAGAGTCAACAGAATGTAGAAATGGACCCATGACTCAGCAATTAAGATCTCTCTGTTTATGCCTCTTAGGGAGACAGATCTAAGAATACCCAAATATATCTCTGGGTTAGGGAGTATTTATGTTAATAACTTCCTCCATTCACAAGGATAAAGTAAAGCTCTAGTTTGTTTTCTTTTTCTTTTTCTTTTTGTCGGTACACGGACCTCTCACTGTTGTGGCCTCTCCCGTTGCGGAGCACAGGCTCCGGATGCGCAGGCTCAGTGGCCATGGCTCATGGGCCCAGCCGCTCCACGGCATGTGGGATCTTCTTGGACCAGGGCACGAACCCGTGTCCCCTGCGCCGGCAGGCAGACTCTCAACCACTGCTCCACCAGGGAAGCCCTGTTTTCATATTTTTGAGGAGAAATTTAGTTAGTTCCTCTAGGTTTTAATGTTTGGAGTGTACAAATTTAGGTTTCTTTTCCTAAAATTAGGTCATTAGAAGTATATAGTCTATAAATAATCACCAAGAGTTCATGAGTAAATTTGCTTTTTAACATATCTCCCTTAATATCTCTTAAATCAAATCTTCTGTGATTAAAGATCAACACTTTGAGCAGTTTAAAACATTCAGATTTCATAATGGTTTGTTTAGACCTCATATGGCTCTTCTATATGCAAAACCTATAAATATACTTTTAGAAAATTTCTACCCAAACTACTTAGTCTCCTAATTTGTCTACTTTTAACCTTTTGTGTTGCTAATATTATGTGTTCACGTCATTGTTTTAAATTACATAATAATTTTACTCTTTTCCTGCAGGCAGAATTCACAACCATGTGGGAGTAGTACATGTGAGGTGGTGAGGGATTCACCATCTTGTACTCTGTCACTGACCATCAGTCATTCCAGGAGGCTGCCAAGTTTAAAGAGCTCATTTTTCAGGTCAGCCACACCTATGATATCCCCCTGGTCCTGGTGGATAACAAACTTGATCTGACAGACTTTCATCAGGTGAGTGTCAATTTTACTTGTTAGTGTCTGTCTTTTCCTTTGAGAATACATAGGATCAAGTATGGTTGCTTTTTGAGGTTTATATTGAGAATTATAAGAAATAAATATTACACACAAGTCTTCTAAGAAGTCTTTGAAGAACTGTGATAAATTTTGTTAGTCACCACAATATACCTTATTCTGCATACTACTTTTCAGTGTCCTTATCACTCCCCCATCAAGAGGCACAGTCTGTTTCTCCCATTCTCTTGGATGTGGGCTGGCCCTATGATTTGTTTTGAGCAGCAGAGCATAGTAGAACTTATGCTCTATAACTTTTGAGGCTCAGCCTTAAGAGTTAAGTGAGAACAGTTTACGAGATCTCTGGGACAATATCAAGTGCACTAATATTCACATTATTGGGGTCCCAGATGGAGAAGAGAGAGAGAAAATGCCTGAGAAAATCTTTGAAGACTTAGAAGCTGAAAACTTCCTTAACCTGGGAAAGGAAACAGTCACCCAAGTCCAGGAAATACAGAGAGTCCATATAGTATTAACCCAAAGAGGAACACATCAAGACACATTATAATCAAAATGACAAAAATTAAAGATAAAGAGAGAATATCAAAAGCAGCACAGGAAAAGCAACAAATAGCATTCAAGGGAGTTCCCATAAGACTATTGGCTGTTTTCTCAACAGAAACTCTGCAGGCCAGAAGGGCATGTCATGACATATTTAAAGTGATGAAAGGGAAAAACCTACAACCAAGAATACCTTACCCAGCAAGGATTCCATTCAGATTTGATGAGAAACCAAAGCTTTACAGACAAGCAAAAGCTAAAATTGTTCAGAACCACCAAGACAGCTTTACAACAAATGTTAAAGAAATTTCTTTAGGTGAAAAAGAAAAGACCCCAGTGAAAAACAAGAATGTTATGAAATGAAAAAATCTCATCAGTAAAGGCAAACAAGCAATAAAGGCAGGAACTTATCCACACACAAAGCTAGTAGGGAGGTTTAAAGACAAAAGTATTAAAATCATCTATTTCCACGGTTAAGGGATAAACAAAGCAATTAGATATAAAATATAATATAAAGAACAGTAATCATAGGGGAGGAGAGTACAAATAGAGGGCTTTTAAAATGCGTTTAAAAGTAAGACATCAGCAACTTAATTATGTATATATATATATAGACTGCTATACAAAAATCCCATAGTAACTACAAACCAAAAATCTATAATAGATATACACACAAAAAATAAAAATTCCAACACAACACTAAAAATAGTCATCAAATCACAAGAGAAGGGGACAAACAAAGAAAGGGGAAGAAAGGCCTACAAAAACAAATCCAAAACAAGTAACAAAATGGCAGTAAGAACATACATATTGATAATTACCTTAAATGTAAATGGATTAGATGCCCCATCCAAAAGGCACAGATTGGATGAATGGTTGTAAAAACAAGACCCGTATATATGCTGTCTAAAAGACACTGACTTCAAATCTAGAGACACATACAAATTGAAAATGAGGGGATGGAAAAAGATATTCCATGCAAATAGAAATTTTAAAAATCCAGAGTAGCAGTACTTATATCAGAAAAAAAAAAATCTTAAAATGAAGACTGTTACAAGACAAAGAGAAATACTACATAGTGATCAAGGGATCAATCCAAGAAGAAGACATAACAATTGTAAATATATATGCACCCAACATAGGGGCAACTCAGTATACAAGGCAAATGTTAAGAGACATAAAAGGAGAAATTCACAGTAACACAGTAATAGTGGGAGACTTTAACACTCCACTTTTATCAATGGACAGATCATCCATACAGAAAATCAATAATGAAACACAGGCTTTAAATGACATATTAGACCAAATAGACTTAATTGATATTTATAGAGCATTTCACCCGAAAGCAGCAGAATACACATTCTTCTCACATACACATGGAACATTCTCCCTGATAGACCACATGCTGGGCCACAAAAAAAGCCTTGATATTTTAAGAAAACTGAAGTCATATCAAGAGTCTTTTTTTTTTTTAACCACAGTGTTATAAAAGTAGAAATCAACTACAAGGAAAAAACTGCAAAAAACACAAACTCATAGAGGCTAAACAATATGCTACTAAACAACAAATTAATCATTGAAGAAATCAAAGAGGAAATTAAAAAAAATTACTTAGAGACAAATAAAAAGGTAAGCACAACAACCAAAACCTACTGAATGCAGCAAAAACGCTACACTAAGAGGGAAGTAGTTAGCAATACAAGCTTAGCTCAGAAAACAAGAAAATATCAAGGAAAACAACCGAATTTTACACCTAAAGCAACTAGAGAAAAAAGAACAAACAAAACCCATTATTAGTAGAAGGAAAGGAATCATAAAGAACAGAGGAGGAATAAATAAAATAGAGACTGAAAAAGCAACAGAAAAGATCAAAGAAACTCAGAGCTGGTTCTTCGAGAAGATAAAAAAAATTTAGCCAGACTCATCAAGAAAAAGAGGAGAGAGCCCAAAACAATAACATCAGAAATGAAAAAGGGACAGTTACAACTGACACCACAGAAATACAAAAGATCATAAGAGACTACTCTGAATTACTACATACCAATGTAATGGACAATCCAGAAGAAATGGACAAATTCTTAGAAATGTGCAATCTCCCAAGACTGAAGCAGGAAGAAATGGAAAATATAAGCAGACCAATTACCAAGAAGAAATGGAAAATATGAGCAGAAATTGAATCAGTAATTTTAAAACTCCCAACCAACAAAAGTTCCAGACCTTAAATGTAAATGGATTCATTTTGGCTTCACAGGTGAATTCTACCAGGCATTTTGAAAAGAGTTAACACCTACTCAAACTCTTCCAAAAAATTGCAGAGGAAGGAACACTTCCAAACTCATTCTATGAAGCCAGCATAACTCTGATACCAAAACCAGACAAAGACACCACACAAAAAAGAAAATTACAGGCCAATATCACTGATGAAGCTAGATGCAAAAATCCTTAACAAAATATTAACAAACTGGATCCAACAATACATTAAAAGGATCATACACCATGATCAAGTGGGATTTATCCTAGGAATTTTCCAATATCCACAAATCAATCAGTGTGATACACCACATTAAAAAAAATTGAAGAATAAAAACCATATAATCATTTCAATAGATGCAGAAGAGGCTTTTGATAAAATTCAACATCCATTTGTGATGAATACTCTCCAGACAGTGGGCATAGAGGGAATCTACCTCAACATAATAAAGGTTATATGTGACAAACTCACAGCTAACATCATACTCAATGGTGAAAAGCTAAAAGATTTACCTCTAAGATCAGGAAAAAGACAAGGATGTCCACTCTCACCACTTTTACTCAACATAGTTTTGGAAGATCTACCCACAGCAATCAGAGAAGAAAAACAAACAAAAAAAATAATCCAAATTGGAAAGAAAGAAGTAAAACTGGCACTGTTGGCAGATGACATGATACTATATATAGAAAATCCTAAAGAGGCCACTAGAAAAATACTAGAGCTCATCAATGAATTCAGTAAATTTGCAGGATACAAAATTAATATACAGAAACTGGTTGCATTTCTGTATTGTAACAACAAACTATCAGAAAGAGAAATTAAGGAAACAATCCCATTTACCATCACATCAAAAATAATAAAGTACCTAGGAAAAAACCCACCTAAGTAGGCAAAACACCTACACTCAAAACAACTGTAAGCCACTGATATCACTGAATGAAATTGATGATGACCCAACAGATGGAAAGATATAATGTGTTCTTGGCTCAAAAAATCAATATGGTTAAAATAACTGTATTACCCAGGCAATCTACAGATTCAAGGCAATCCCTATCAAAACACCAAAGGTATTCTTCATGGAACCAGAAATAATAATTTTATAATTTGTATGGAAACCAAAAGTCCCAAATAGCAAAAACAATCTTGAGAAAGAAGAACAGAGCTGAAGGAATTACACTCCCTGACCTCAGACTATGCTACAAATATACAGTAATTAAAACAGTATGGTACTGACACAAGAAAAGACACATAGTTCAAATCAATGGAACAGGTTAGAGAGCCCAGAAACAAACCCATGCACTTATGGTCAATCTATGACAAAGAAGGCAAGCATATACAGTGGAAAAAGAACAGTCTCTTCAGTAAGTGGTGCTGGGAAAACTGGACAGCTACATGTAAAAGAATTAAATTAGAAGTTTATCTAACACATACAAAAATAAACTCAAAATGGATTAAAAACTCAAATTAAGACTGAACATATAAAACTACTAGAACAAAACATAGGCAGAACACTGTTTGACATAAATCAAAGCAATAATTTTTTGATCTTTCTCCTAAAGTAAAGGAAATAAAAGCAAAGATAAACAAATGGAACCTAATTAAACTTAACCTCTTTCCCTCAGCAAAGGAAGCTATCAACAAAATGAAAAGACAACCTATGAATGTGAGAAAAAAATTGCAAATGTTATGAATGATAAGGGATTAATATCCAACATATATAAACAGCTCATACAACTCAATATAAAAAAACATCAACTTGTTTAAAGAATGGGCAGAAGAACTGAATAGACATTTTTCAAAAGAGAAAAAGCTGATGATTAACAGGCATATGAAAATATGCTTGACATCACTAATCATTGGGGAAATACAAATCAAAACCACAATGACATATGACCTCACACCTGCCAGAATGATTATCATAAAAAAGACAGCAAATAACAAATGTTGGCAAGACTTTGGAGAAAAGGGAACCCTCGTGCACTGTTTTTGGGAATGTAAGTTGGTGAAGGCACTGTAGAAAACAGTATGGAGTTTTCTCAGAAAACTGAAAATAGAACTAGCATATGAGCCAGCAATTCCACTTCTGTGTATCTATCCAAAAAAAAAAAAAAGTATACTAATTTGAAAAGATACATGCACCCCAATGTTCATAGCAGCATTATTTACAATTACCAAGATATGGAAGCAACCTAAGTTGTTCAACAACGGATGAATGGATAAAGAAGATGTGGTGTATATATGCAATGGAATACTACTCAGCCATAGAAAGGAACAAAATTGTGCCATTTGCAGCAACATTGATGAACCTGGAGGACATTATGACAAGTGATGACAGAGAAAGAGAAATACTATATTATATCCCTTATTTGTGGAGTGTAAAAATACAACAAACTCATGAATACAGCAAACAAGCAGACTCACAGATATAGCAAACAAAGTTCCAGTTACCAGTGGGGTGAGGAGGGAGGCACACTATTGGGGAAGCAGGAGCTACAAGCTATTCTGTGTAAGGTAGGCTACAAGGATGCATTGAACAACATGGGGAATATAGCCAAAATTTTGTAATAACTGTAAATCGAGTGTAAGCTGTGAAAATTGAAAAAAAAATAAAGAAAGAGAGTTATTCAGGTTCTGCCTTTGCCACTTGAAATTCTTGTTCTTGAGGTCCAGACACTATGCAACAAGGACCAATCTAAACATTGAAGAGAGCCATGAGGACAAAGCACCATCCAGCCTCACGTCTGTCCCTGCCAAGGCACCACACAGGTGGGAAAAGCCATTCTGCATGTTCTAGTACCAGCTGCCATCTGACTGTAATCTCATAAGATATCTTAGTCAATCCATAAGGGTCATTAAAATCTCCCAGCTGAGCCTTGTCTAGATTTCTGACACACGGAATCATGGACAAATAAAACTGAATTATTTAAAACACCATGGTTAGGAGTGATTTTTCATGCAGCAATGGATAATAAAATAGGACCCTTCCCACTTTCCAGAATCAGAACAACTCTTTCTCAAGTTGAATAAGAAATGACTCCTATATACCATCAATCTGCTTCAAGCTCCTCTGCTGTATCACTGTGATCCTCACAGTCTCATAATTTCTCCAAACAAACAAAATTGATTATCCAGAAACCATGCTTGGTTTAAACTGTGATCCATTATTAGATTTCATGTAGTTCATTATAGTTTATTCTCATCTGATCAGACTACCAGATGGACAAACTATGATTGCCTTGTCTCTGAGATCTCTGCAATATAGCAATACTTCAGTTGTCCTTAGTACTCCTTACGAGACTAAAAGACAAAAACCTGATTCAGCGATAGGCAAATCATCTCAAAATTCCATTGCTGTTACCTGTACAAAGTTGCGTTACTGAGATGTTGCATAGAAATCAAATTTTTCTAAACCAAGTTCTCTAAATCAAGTAGTTTATAATTTGAGATACTACATCTTTATTTTCCTTGACCTTAAATTTGAACTGGATTTTAATAATTTATGTTATTCCAGCTAATGATTTATTTTTAGACTGCTCAAGCTATCCTGTTAATAAAACCTTTTGCTAAGGTAAGAATCTTCACTAAAACAAATAGTTTTCTTCTATGTTAAGTGTTTTATACATTTTAATTTTTGTATCTAATGCATTTTAAGTTTTCTTAAAGTGAAAAGATCTCATATAAGAGCCAAAGTTTATAAATTTATGCTTAACACAGAAACATATTCCTATGATTTAGTGCAATGCATTTTTGTATATTTCACTTAAAATTAAAGCATCTTAAAGTGGCAGCTAAATATTTTTCAGGAGTTATACCATTTATTTTCCTCTGCACCTGTTCTGCTGCCTTGCTTTGTTTTTACCTTTCTGCCATGTTTAATTAGATATGGTTACATTATTATGGGTTAGGAATTCAAGTTTATCTCAGCAGCTAAATATGAATCTATTCTCAAATAATTGACAGAGAGGAAGAAGAGAGGTATAGATCTAGTGGTAAACTCTTCAGATACTCCTCTGAAAAGTGGGGACACTTTAGTTTTTTTTAGGACTTCTGAAAAGTGGCATAAGAGAGCATCCTGAGATGTGTGTGACTGTCAGTGATCACATGACCACCCTTGTTTCACTTCTCAGAATTCCTAGAAAATATAAACATTTATCTGGATGCTAGTCAAGAGAACTATAAGTAACTCTGAGAAAGCCAGTGAATTTGAGAATATTAGGGAAACTTCTTCAGGTAGAAGTTAATCAGATTCTCTCTAGAATGATTGCTCTCCATGATTCCAATGCTGGCGGACATGTGCTTCCCTCTCACACTCCTGTCCCTGCTTCTGCTTTCTGCTCAAAGGTGGTTCTCTGCATCTCACAAAGGAATATTCAACAGGACCCCTATCTTTGCCTGGGTAATTTCACATTAGCAGTGATGTGAATCACAAGCGTTACAAATGCCACTGAAAGAAATAACATAAAAGACATTAAGCGGAGTAATTTAGTGGATTTGACAAACTTTTCCTTTTATATAAAAGCAAGATAGACACAGAAAGTGCCCAAAACATGAAAACTCAAATTACGATCTTTTAAAAACTGCTCATGTACCAACCTCTCCAATAATGAAGTGTTGATATGCAAATTTGGCTTCTGGTTGTGGTGTTTGTGATGGAAATAATTATTCCTGTAATTGTACCATATTTTTTTTTCTTTTCAAAATGCTTTCAATTCACACTTTATTTTAATCATATAACTGTCCTGTGTAGTTGTAAGGCAAGCATTTGATAGATGAGGATATTTGAGAAGTGAATATATTGATAGAAATTGAGATAAATTATTGTTGTTAGTGACAAAATTAAGACTAAAATCCAGATCACATGTACTCCTTTTATTACATCAGTATTTAAAGTTAGGTGACTGTTTTTTGTTTTTCATCTAAAACAAAAGCAAAAACAAAAATGCTGACACCTGAGTCATCTATAACTCAAAGGAATTTTGTGAAGATTTCAAGAGTAATAATGTTAAACTCTCAAAGGTATGGAAGGAAATCATGCTGGTGCTTTTGTTAAGTGCTGAGAGGCAGAGAAGTAGGATTCTCACTTGGCAGCTCTTCTTCCTCCTGCCTACACTGAAAGGTATTGAAAGAAAAGAATGCTGCTGATGAAAGTTGTTTCTTATCACGTTTGTTTAGTATAGGTGTCTGCATTCTTAATGCATTTTTGTGAACCACAAGTCCCTTTCTTCCAAGAAAAATAAACAAGTTTTAGTGCCTGATTTTTTAAAATTATCATTCACCTCTTTGAGCTAAAATATTGTATTTAAAGTCTAGTATTTTATCTGTGAGCAATATTCATTTTGACACTGATGATGCTGATGATGCATTTACTATTTGCAAGGCTCTGTGCCAGACACTTAACACACATCATTGTATTTATTCATTACCGGAAGCTCATGAGTAGGCTCTTTTATGATACCTATTTACCTATGAGTCCACTGAGCTTTAATACTTTCAGTAACTTGCTCAAGGTCACACAGCTCGTTACAGTTGAGAGACAATACCCACTGTATTCTCATTTGAAATCTCACTATGTGAGACTGTTGGCCTCTAAGCTATTATTATTTTCATGATTTTTTAAATATCAGCTTCTGAATCTTAGCATACTTCTCAGAGAATGGAACATAAGCAATTGTATTTCATTGGCAAGATGGATCACGAAGGATCAGAATGATAACTCTTTGGATGTGGAGTGAGGAGCTCCAGTACCTGGACAAACGAGTAACAGCCAGAAGTTAGGGGGGAAGAGTGTGAGGAAAAATAAAAGAAAGAAAATGAGTTTCAAAACTACTCAAATATACTATTTTCTGGGCTTCCCTGGTGGCACAGTGGTTGGGGGTCCGCCTGCCGATGCAGGGGACGTGGGTTTGTGCCCCGGTACGGGAGGATCCCGCATGCCGCGGGGCAGCTGGGCCCGTGGGCCATGGCCGCTGAGCCTGCGCTTCTGGAGCCTGTGCTCCACAGCGGGAGAGGCTGCAGCAGTGAGGGGCCCATGTACCGCAAAAAAAAAAAAAAAAAAATACTATTTTCTAATCAGTTGAACAATTTTGTCCAGATTCCATATAGACTACTCTAAAGCCTTTTTAGAATTCCCAGACATTAAGTCCCTCAGCTTCCACTGGCTTTGTCCGTATTTACAATATCTTCAACTGTCATACTGGAGAGTAAAAGGAGATAATTCCTGGGTTGTTTTTTTTTTTTGGAAAATCCTAGCCAACTGTGCAAAGTAAAAATGGTGCTATGAACAGAATGAATTTCAGAGATTTGGGAGCTGGATTAGAAAAGTTTTACATCAGTAACAGACTACAAACTGTTTTATCCTGAAGATAGACCGAGACAGATCCCTCAGGGCTGCCAGTCTAATTGCAGTTTAATACTCAGCTTGAGGTCCTGAAACTCTGCTTTCCACAGCCTGAATGCTGCTTGGGATCCTGAAATACTCTGTTTATTCATCAGTGAGCTATCTAATGAAAGTAGTTCCATTACTTTACTGAGAGGGACATATGAAGGCTGTGGGAATCATGAATTTTTGTACTAAGAAAAATACCTTCTATTTAGAGTTATATCAAGCATCTACTTATCTTTCCAGAGTGGTGGCAGCTTCAGAGTGTAGTAAAGAAATGAATAAAACTTAAAAGCTGTTGCACAACAAAGGAAACCATAAACAAGATGAAAAGACAACCCTCAGATTGGGAGAAAATATTTGCAAATTGAGCAACTGACAAAGGATTAATCTCCAAACTATACAAGCAACTCATACAGCTCAATAAAAAAAAAAGCAAAGAACACAATCAAAAAATGGGCAGAAGACCTAAATAGACATTTCTCCAAAGACATACAGATGGCCAACAAACACATGAAAAGATGTTCAACATCACTAATTATTAGAGAAATGCAAATCAAAACTACAATGAGGTATCACCTCACACTGGTCAGAATGGCCATCATCAGAAAATCTACAAACAATAAATGCTAGAGAGGGTGTGGAGAAAAGGGAACCCTCATACACTGTTGGTGGGAATGTAAATTGATACAGACACTATGGAAAACAGTATGGAGGTTCCTTAGAAAACTAAAAATAGAGCTACCATATGGCCCAACACTTCCACTATTGGGCATATATCCAGAGAAAACCGTAATTCAAAAAAAACACATGCACACCAGTGTTCATGGAAGCACTATTTACAATAGCCAGGGCAAGGAAGCAACCTAAATGTCCTACATACATGTGAAGGGAAATTATTTAAGTCATTTGAGCAGAGCTGTAGCATGAATACATTTTTCATTGTCAGGCTAGGTATTGGGGTGGGGTAAGAATGGAAACAGGAAGACCAGTTAAGAGATTTAGCCATCAGGATGAGGAATGATGGTAACTTTAGTGAAAAGAGTAGCACTAACTATTCACAGATTCCACACTCATGAAGCACACAGACAGGATGACAGGTGACAAACTACAGTAGAGGTTTGGTGACCTTCCATGTATGGATGAGCTATACTACATCCTTCAGTGGCACTTGAGATCATCATTGTATTATCACATTATACAGTTTGTGTCCATCATGGACTCTTAAGACAAGGTTAAGAAATATATTTGGTAAATATATTTTAGAAAGTAACAAAATGTATTGTATAGATAGTCCTCGAGTTTCAGCCTTTACTGAGACAATTGCTGTGTTCTTGGAAAAATCAGTGGTAGACACAAGATGGACACCCGTATTCCCCTTCAAAGAAGTACTTCCTGCATAGCACAAAGGTAGGAGGTATAATCAGTAGACAACTTCCAGCCATCAAATACTTCAGGATCAGCCTCAGCTACACAAAGCACAAAGCCTCCTTGCCTGAGGTCATAGCCTTCCTGAGGGAAACTCATTTCCAGTGTGGTGTGGGCATAAATGGCCAGTCATTGCAGCCCAATGTGGGTCACTGGGAAAAGCAAATCTTGCTCCAGATCCCTTCACTGGTTTGGCAAGAACTTTGTCAGTCTTGCCTTGAGGTTCAACCTTTCCCTCTTCCTAATCCAGTTTCCTTCTCCTTCCTTTCATGAGTGTTGATCCCTAATAAATATCATGTACTCTAAAATGTGTCTCAGTGTCTGCTTCTATAAAATGGAGATATTAATATCTATTTCATAGGTTATCAGGCGGGGTAGATGAGATTATGTCAGGAGATTATCTAGCATACATAGGGCTCGACACAAAGTAGGAACTCAATAAATATTAGGTACTACCATCCTCATCCCTCACCTGAATTGTCGCAATAGTCTTTGGTTATTATCGTGTTCTGATCTGCTATTTTGCAAGTTATAAACTAGCAAACCAAAAGTATAAGAATTTGGTGAAAAGAAAGAGTTAATTAATCCTGACTGAAGGTTCAGGGAACTTTGTGATGACCACAGTGTAGAGATGTCAATGCATGGATTTTGTAAAATCAATTTTGAAATTATTTTTTTCTAATTTTCAGCTGTGAAACATACAGTAACAATTTTGAAGTAACTGAATTCTGAAAAATAGAACTCTGTATAAATCATTGTTTTCTTCCTTTAGTTCATTAATTAAGTAAACCTGTGTAATCTGGAGATATACGAGAAAGACAAAAAAATATTGACCATTCCAGAAAAGTTAAGCTAATTTTCCCATGTACCAACAAACTCACTATGGATGAGACCTGTAGTTCTCAGTGTGGTGCACAAACCAGAAGAATCAGTATCACCTGGAAACTTTGTTAAAAACAAATTCTCAAGTTCCAGCATAGTCCTACTAAACCAGAAAACCTGGGGATAGGCCCAACAATCTATTTTAACAAATTCTCTGGGTGGTTCTGAACCATGCCAAAGTTAGGGAATCACATAGATGAATGGACATAAATGGTAATTTTATCCTTTAGGGTCCTGTAAGAAAGCCTAGACCCTACAAATAGTTCAAAGGTCTTGAACAAAATATATGAGACCTAGAAGAAAAAAAGTAAATAAATACCCCCCCACATGTGCACACACATATTTAAAATATAAAAATATTTTTAAAAATAAAATTAATTAGTGCCTATGTAAAACCAACAGTGAAAAAATATTATAGATTAAATCAATGTGTTATAAAAATCTAAATTGCTCTGTATATAGTGTGCACCTACCACTAAATGGATTTTTATTTGGCAGTTTTATGTTTCATTGGAGTAGAGATTGTATCTGCTCAGTTTGAATTAACATAACTGCTTGCTTCCCTTCTTTATTTAAATATTATACTGTATTGTTTGGTTTTCATGGATCATTGACTACATTTATCAAATTGATAAGTCAGTGAAAGCTTATAGAAATGAGCTTACTTCTTTTTAAGGAAAAGAGCGGGAAAAAAAGCTGTATGGAGAATATTGCTAGTTCCTTGAAATGAAATCCAAGGTTACAAAATTGCTCAGAATAGATATCTTATGATTTTTTAAGCCAATCATTTAAAACAGCTGCACAAAAGGAAATAAATACTGAAGTAAAGTTTTAAATTTTGTATTATTCTATCCAAAATTTCAGCTTTCCATGTGCTTTCCTAGGTATCCTGGCCAACCCAAACTCTGACATTTGTGAGAATTTTCTTAAATTCTCGGTTAGGCTTCTGGCTATTCGCAATAAATCAGTGTGTGTGTGTGTGTGTGTGCACATACACACGCACACACACAGTTATGTATATAGGTACAGATATCTTAGAGACCAAGGTAATCCTATAAATCCAAAAGAATGATCTAGGTTTAATTACAAATACTGTGAAAGAGGAAAACTTGCTATTTGCATTTTGGAAACTTTTAAACTTTATCTCACCACATGTTTAGGAAACCACATAATCCATCCTGTTTTAAAACTTTCATATTTCAAAATATGAAATAATTATAGAGGCAAAGGAAGTTGTGAAGAAATGTGTAAAAGTCCCATGCACACTTCCCTTAGCATCCCCAATATTAACAAATTATAAAGCTGTAAAATGATATCAAAAATGAAAAAAATGACATTGGTTCAATTCATAGAGCTTATTAAACTTTACCAGTTATACACATACTCATTCATGCAAGTGTGTATAATTACATGCAGTTCTATTACATATATAGCTTGCATACACCAACACAATCAAGATATTCAACTGTACCATTACCATAATATTCCCTCACGTTGCTCCTTACAGCTACATCCATCCCCTATCTATCCCAATCCCTACCTCCTAGAAACCACTGGTCCATAGTACATTCTCCACCTTTACAATTATTTTACTTTTTGATTGTTTACTTTTTGATTTATTATGTACCTGAAATCATCTAGTATGTATCCTTTGGAGACTGGCTTTTTTCATTCAACATTATATCCTGAGGTACATCAACTTTTTATGTTTATCAATAATGTGTTTCTTTTTATTACTGAATAGTATTCAATTTGGATGGTACCATAGTTTGTTTATCCATTCACCATTTATGATGACATGGGCAATTTCCTGTTTTCAGTTATCATGATTAAAGCTGCTATGAACATTCATATAAAAGTTCCTACATGAACTCAAGTGTATAATTCATTGGGATAGATGACCAAGAGTGAAATTGCTGGGTCTTATAAGTGCATTTTAGTTTTGAAAGGAAACAACCAAGTATTCTCCAGGGTGGCTGTACCCTTTTACATTCTCACCCCTGTCAACTTTAGAAGTTATCACTATTTTTCATTTTAGATATTCTGCTGGGTATATAGTGATATCTCACTATGGTTTTAATTTGCATTTATACAATAACTAATGATATTGGACATTTTTTCATGTCTTTATTGGCCACCACTATAGCCTCTTAAGTGAAATATCTGTGTATGTCCTTTGTCCATTTTATAGTTGGATTATTATTTTTTAATATTGTTTTGAGAGTTCTTTGCATAGTCTAGATTCAAGCACTTTGTCATATATGTGAAAAGCAAATATCTTCTCCCAGCCCATGATTTGCCTTTTCATCTCTTTAGTGTGATCTTTTGTTGGGAAAAATTTTTTAATTTGATGAGGTCTATTTATGGATTTTTCCTCTTATGTATCATTAATTTGGTATTGAATTGAAGAACACCCTTAACCATAGATTTATCCTATTCTGTCTTCTAGAAGAGAGTAAGTTTTATTTCTTACATTTAAGTGCACAGTCCATTTTGAACTAATTTTTGTATAAAGTGTTCATTTATTGATGATGGATGTTTAATTGTTCCAGCACCATTTACAGAAAAAGTTATCCCTTCTCTATTGAAAATTATTTTGCACCTTTGTCAAAAATTAATTGGGTATATTTGTGTGGATTTAGATCTGGGTTCTTGATTATGTTCCATTGATCTATGTATCTATCCATTGCCAGTGCCAAACTGATTTGATTACTACATCTATATAGTAAGTTTTAATATCAAGAATTCCAAATTTTCCTTCTTTTTAAAATTGTTTTGGGTATTTTAGTGTCTTCCCTTTCCATATGAATTTTATAATAATTTTCTCCATGTTTTCAAGAGGAGGCAAGAATATACAATCGAGAAAATACAGTCTCTTCAACAAGTGGTGTTGGAAAAGCTGGAAAGCTATGTGTAAAACAATGAAATTAGAATATTTCTTCACACCATATACAAAAATAAATTCAAAATGGTTTAAAGACCTAAATGTAAGACATGACACCATAAAACTCCTAAAAGAGAACAAAGGCAAAATATTATCTGACATAAATAGTAGCAATATTTTCTTAGATTAGTGTCCCAAAGCAAAAGCAATAAAATCAAAAATAAACAAATGATACCTAATCAAACTTTAAAGCTTTTGCAAAGCAAAGTAAAGCATCCAGAAAGTGAAAAGACAATATATGGAATGGGAGAAAATATTTGCAAGTGATGTGAAAGATATATTGTGAACCAATTTTTTTCCAGACATATGCCCAAGAGTGGGATTGCTAGATCATATGGTAGTTCTATCTTTAGTTTTTTAAGTAACATCCATACTGTTGTCCACAGTGGCTAAACCAATTTACGTTCCCACCAAAAGTGTAGGAGAGTTCCCTTTCTCCACACCCTCTCAAGCATTTATTGTTTGTAGATTTTTTGATGATGGCCATTCAGACTGCAGTGAGGTGATATCTCATTGTAATTTTGATTTGCATTTCCCTATTATTAGTGATGTTGAACATATTTTCATGTGTGTGTTGGCCATCTATGTGTCTTCTTTGGAGAGATATCTATTTAGGTCTTCTGCCCATTTTTTGATTGGGTTGTTTGCTTTTAAGGTATTGGACCACATGAGCTCTTTGTAAATTTTGGACACTAATCCTTTGTCAGTGACATCATTTGCAAATATTTTCTCCCATGTTGTGGGTTGTCTTTTCATTTTATGTCTTTTCATTTGTTTATGGCTTCTCTTTTAGTGCAAAAGCTTTTGAGTTTAATTAGGTCTCATTTGTTTATTTTTGTTTTTATTTCATTTACTCTAGGAGGTGGAACAAAAAAGATATTGCTGTGATTTATGTCAAAGAGTATACTGCCTATGTTTTCCTCTAAGAGTTTTATGGTATTCGGTCTTATATTTAGGTCTTTAATCCACTTTGAGTTTATTTTTGTGTGTGGTATTAAAGAGTGTTCTAATTTCAAAAAGATACAGACACCCCAAAGTTAATTGTAGCACTGTTTACAATAGCCAAGACATGGAAGCAACCTAAATGTCCATTGACAGATGAATGGATAAAGAAGTTGTGGTACATAAATACAATAGAATGTTAGTCAGTCATAAAAAAGAGTGAAATAATGCTATTTGCAGCAACTTGGATGGACCTTGAGATCACCATACTAAGTGAAGTCAGTCAGAGAAAGACAAATACCATATGATATTACTTATATGTGGAATCTAAAAAAAATAATGATACAAATGAACTTATCTACAAAACAGAACAGACTTACAGACTTAGAGGATGAACTTATGGTTACCAGAGGGGAAATATGGGGAGGAGGTATAGACTGGGAGTTTGGGACTGACAAGTACACACTGCTATATTTAAAATAGATAATTAACAAGGACCTGCTGTATAGCACAAGGAACTCTGCTCAGTATTCTGTAATAACCTAAATGGGAAAAGAATTTGAAAAAGAATAAAAAATAAAGTTGCCCAAGGAAAATGAAAAAAAAAGTCTACAAATAATAAATATTGAAGAGGATATGGAGAAAAACAACCCTGTACACTGTTGGTTAGAATGTAAATTGGTGCAACCACTATGGAAAACAGCATGGAAGTTCCTTAAAAAATGAAAAATAGGACAACCATATGATCCATGAATTCCACTCTGGGATATATTACCAGAAAAAATGAAAACTCTAATTTGAAAAGATACATGCACCCCAATTTTCATAGCAACTTTATTTACAATCGCCAAGATATGGAAGCAACCTGAGTGTCCACTAACAGATGAATGGATAAAGAAGATATATATATATTACTCAGCTATAAAAAAAGAATGAAATATTGTCATTTGCAGCAACATGGATTGACATAGAGAATATTATGCCTAGTGAAATAAGTCAGAAAGAGTAAGGCAAATACTATATGATATTGCTTATATTTGGAATCTAAACAGTAATGCAAATAAATCTATATACAAAATAGAAATATATTCACAGACATAGAAAACAAACTTATGGTTACCAAAAGGGATAGGGTAGGAGGATGGACAAATTAAGAGCATGGGATTAAGAGACAATAACTACTATACATAAAACAGATAAGCAACAAGGATTTACTGTATATCACAGGGAATTAAACACAGTATTTTATAATAACCTGTAATGAAACATAATCTGTAAAAAATAAAATCACTATGATGTACACCTGAAACTAACACAATATTGTAAATCAACTATACAACTAAAAAAAAAAAAGAAAAACTGTCTACAGATTAATTTATAGTGAATTTACATCTTTACTATGCTAAATCTTCGAATCCATTAATAGGATCTGCCTCTCCAAGCATTTAGATCTTCAATGATTTATTAATCTGCATTTTATAATTTTCATCATGCAGATACCATAGATGTTAGACTCATACTTAAGTAATTTTATTTGGAGCAATTGCAAATGGTATTGTGCTTTTTTCTTTCTGTTTCCAATTGTCCCTTGTCAGTATATTGAAATGCAATTCAGTTTTGTGTCTTGTTATTGTATTCTGTAACTTCACTGAACTTATTAATTCTCAAAATGGATTTTCTCTTGGGGTTTTCTATGTAGGCAATCTTGCCACTTACAAATAGAGACAGTTTTATTTCTTCATTTCAACTGTGTATGCCCATAACTTCCCTGTCTTGCCTTATTGCAGTGGCAAAAAACATCTAGTACTATAATACATAAGTGTAAGGAAAAGAGACATCCTTGAATTGAACCCAGTCTTAGAGAGAATGCAGTCATTGATATGATCATAAAGTTTTCCTCCTTTATTCTGTTGATATGATAGATTACAATGAAAGATTTTCAATATTCAATAACACTTGTGTATCTGGAATAAATCCTATTTCATCATGGGGTATTATTCTTTTTATACATGGTTGTACAACATTTTGCTAAAATGCTGTTGAATATTTAGCATCAGATTCGTGAGAGTTACAGGTTTCTAATTTTCATTTTCTGTGAAGTTTTCATCTGGTTTGGGTATCAGAGTGATACTGGCCTCATAATATGAGATGGGAAATATTTCCTGTTCTATTTTTTGAAGAGATTGTGTAAAATTTGTGTTAATTCTCTTTTGAGTGTTTAGTAATACTTTTTATTAAAACTATCTGGGCCTGGATGTTTCTTGCTTGGTAGCTTTGAAAATTAAAATTCAATTTCTTAATAGTTTTGGACTATTCATTTTATTTATTTGATTTTGACTGAGTTTTGTCAGTTTGTAGTTTTCAAGGAAGTTATTGATTTCCTCCAATATGTTCAGTTGATTAGTGTGAAGTTGTTCATAGTATTCCCTTATTATCCTTTTAATGATTGTAGGATCTGCTGTGGTATTTTTTGTTTCATTCTTGATACTAGTTTCTCAGTCTTCTCTCTTTTTATCTCTTGTCAGTCTTTCCAGAAGTTTACAGATTTTATCTTTTTTTATAAGAATCAACTTTTAGTTTTATTAGTTTTCTCTCCTGTTTTCCTCTATAATTTGTAATTTTTGTTCTTTATTATTTCCTTCCTTCAAATTGTTTTGTATTTATTTTGCTCCTCTTTCTTTTTCTGTTTATTTTTTGGTGTCTTGTGTTTTCACTTATATACTTATTATGTTTACTGCTATTTTTATTCATTCTAATCTCCTTTGTTTTCTGAAGGTCCCATTCTTCTGTTATCATTTTATTTCTGTTTTAAGAGTTTTGTTTTGTTTTGTTTACCATTCTTTAAAAGTAGATTTGCTAGTGATGAATTATTCGTTTCCTTTCATATGAAAATGTCTTTATTTTTTCTTCATTACTGAAGGATAATTTCATCAGATATAGGATTTGGATTTGACAGTTCTTTTCTTTCAGCACTCGAAAAATCTTGCACTACTTCCTTCTGACCTCAAGTGATTCAGATGAGAAATTCTCTGTCGCTTAACCTACTTTTCCTTATAGGTTATGTATCATTCCTCTATGTATATTTTGAAGATTTGTTGTTTGCCTTTATTTTTCAGAACTTTAATTATGATGTGCCTTGGTGTAGATTTACCTGGGTTTATCCTCCTTGGATTTTACTCAGCTTCTTGAATCTGTAGGTTTATGTGATTTTCCAAATTTGGGAAGTTCTCAACCATTATTCTGTTAAATACTTTTTAAATTCCACACCATTTCTCCTCTCAGGACTCTGATGACTAGAATGTTAGGTATTTGTCATTATTCTACAGATCCCTAAGAAGTTTTATTTTTTTTTTCTTTCAATCTACTTTCTCTCTGTTGTTCAGACTGAGTAAATTCTATTGATCTGTCTTTGAGCTAACTAATTCTATCTTTTGCCTTCTCCACTCTACTATTGAGGCCATCCAGCAAGATTTGCTTTTTTGTTGTTTTTCTTCTTATTTTTGGTTGGTCTGTTTTTCACTTGTATGATTTCTGTTTGATACTTTTTTATACCTCCTATTTATTTCTTGAGGTTTTTAAAAATAATTCTTTCATAAGAATTTGTAATGATTATTGAAGCATTTTATGATAGCTGCCCTAAAATCCTTATTAGATAATTTTAATACCTGATTCATATTAGTACTAGAATCTGATTGTATTTTTAATTCAGATCATGATTTTTCCTGCTTTTATACTGATGGATGATTTTTATTGTATCTTTCATGTTTTAGTCATTATGATAGGAGATTCTTCATCCTATTTAATTCTTCTATTTTAGCAGGTGGTTACCATATTTAGGCTAATATGTGATTTCTGCCTTACATTTGTGAGTTTTAGACCTAATGACAGTTTTGTTTTTATACTCCTTGCAATGATATTCTGGTCTGTTTTATTCCTTTAGTGCTGTTGGAGCTCTTGCTCCAATCCCTAATGATGTTGTCTAAAGTGTTGGAAGAAACTTTTCCAGACCACTGATTTCTCTGAACTAACTTCTATGTGAAGTAAGGGCAGAAGCTCTTGGGCCTGTGTCTCCTTGTTGAAGGGAAGGAGGATAGAAGGCAGGTGTGATGCTGGCTCTGTGAAAGAGATTGCTCTGCCTGCCAGTTCTCTAGTTGTAAATAGAACTGGAATAGTTGTGTTTCCTCTGCTGCTATTCATGACAGATTGGACTTCCATATAGCTCTTTTTAAGGTTATCCTGTTTCCAAATGACAAAATTCAGTAGTGGGTCCCAAGCAAAATGATGGCTCCTATCAAAGTTTCCATCCACTAAACATTCTTTATCCTTAGCATATCACTAGAAGGTAGCATTGCTGAGCTCCAGAAAAATCTTTCCCATGAATATTCCCATTTTATTTCCTGCCTGTGCTCATGGTGAACATCTAAGGCTTTTTCTATTTGCTTTTTCAGTCTCACCAATTTTATCTATCCCCCAAGGCCTAGCTCAAAGTAAAATTTCTCTACCATGGCTTAGCCAAAATAATTCCAGATAGAACTTTCCTTTTTATGAATTCCTTCAGTTCACCCTGATGTTACAATTACTATTTTTTTGGGCTATGTTTATTTATTTTCTGAATTATGCTTTAAGACCCTCAAGGTGAATATCTTTTGATTTTAATTCTCTTCAATTCCTCATCAACTTTAACAGTGTCTTTGTTATATATAAGGTGTTGTATAAGCACTGATTTGTTGATTTCAAACTGAGGTTCAAGTAGTGCTGACCTCTTTTAATCTCATTGTCAGAATGAACAAAGCAACCCTGAAAGCTGGAATTGGAAGGGATTTTAGCTTTAATTTAGTCCAACACACTCATTTTAAAGAGTACAATTTGAGTAAAAGGACACAAAGACAAACAGATGGTCAAGAGCAAAACAGAGAGCAAATTACAGCAGGTCTTCTGATGCTCACATCAATGTGTCCTCCATTAAACTTGCCTTTTCTCTACAAAGCATTACTTTTATATGATTTTATAAATTAAGCTTTCCTCTGAGCAGGAAGGGAGGGGAGAGGAAAATAATAACTGTATAATTAAGAAGCCAAACCTGATATTGGCCTATGGAAGAGGGTTGTACCCTACCACACCCACAAGAAATTCTGAAGGAGAATCTTTATTAGAACTCTTGGAAAATCCCCTTTTAGGCTGCCCTAGATTGGAATATTATTATTTTTAGTAAAGACTTCCATGCATGCAGAAAATTATGACAATAATAAATGTATTGCTTAATTAATTATTAAAGCTAAGCATATTTGTGTAACCACCACACAGATCAAGAAATAGAAAATGGCACCTTGGGAATGCCCTTGGTTTTTCTGAAGAGCTTTACTTCTTCCTTCCACTTACAAGAAAACTACCATCTTGATTCTTAACCACTTTAGTTTGTTTTGTTTTTTATACTTTAAATAAATGAAATTAAAACACGATTCATATGTTTCTGACTTCTTTCAGAACATTGTAACATTGTTCAGCATTGTATTTGTGAGATTCATCTACGGGTTTATGTGCCTTTTTATTATAATTATAATACTATATTTTTTGTATGAATATACAACAATTTATTTATCCATTCTGTTGTTAATGGACACTTAGATTGTGTTCAGTTTGGGGGTCTTATGAATAATGCTGTTAATGTTGTTTCTTTTGTTATTTGAACCACTCCCACTCATGCAGTATTTTTATTGGGTTTATATTTAGTGTGTAATTGCTAGGTCATAAGACTTGCATATGTTCAGCTTCAGTAGATTTTGCCAAACTATATTTTTTAACATATTTATTGGAGTATAATTGCTTTACAATGGTTTGTTAGTTTCTGCTTTATAACAAAGTGAATCACTTATACATATAGATATGTTCCCATATCTTTTCCTGCTTGTGTCTCCCTCCCTCCCATCCTCCTTATCCCATGCCTTTAGGTGGTCACAGAGCACTGAGCTGTTGTCGCTGTGCTATGCGGCTGCTTCCCACTAGCTATCTATTTTACATTTGGTAGTGTATATGTGTCCATGCCACTCTCTCACTTTGTCACAGCTTACCCTTCCCCCTTCCCATATCTGCAAGTCCATTCTCTAGTAGATCTGAGTCTTTATTCCCATCTTGCCCCTAGGATCTTCATGACCTTTTTTCTTTTTTTAGATTCCATATATATGTGTTAGCATACTGTATTTGTTATTCTCTTTCTGACTTATTTCACTCAGTATGACAGACTCTAGGTTCATCCACCTCACTACAAATAACTCAATTTCTTTTCTTTTTATGGTTGAGTAATATTCCATTGTATATATGTGCCATATCTTCCTTATCCATTCATCGGTTGATGGACACTTAGGTTGCTTCCATGTCTAAGCTATTATAATTAGATCTGCAACAAACATTTTGGTACATGTCTCTTTTTGTATTATGGTTTTCTCAGGGTATATGCCCAGTAGTGGGATTGCTGGTATGGTATGGTAGTTCCATACTACTGTATGGTGGTTCTATTTTTAGTATTTTAAGGAACTTCCGTACTGTTCTCCATAGTGGCTGTATCAATTTACATTCCCACCAACAGTGCAAGAGTGTTCCCTTTTCTCCACAGGCTCTCCAGAATTTATTGTTTGTAGATTTTTTGATGATGGCCATTCTGACTGGTGTGAGATGATATCACATTATAGTTCTGATTTGCATTTCTCTAATGATTAATGATGTTTAGCATTCTTCCAAGTGTTTGCTCATATTCTGTATATCTTCTTTGGAGAAATGTCTATTTAGATCTTCTGCCCGTTTTTGGATTGGGTTGTTTTTTTATTTTGATATTGAGCTGCATGAGCTGCTTGTAAATAGTGGAGATTAATCCTTTGTCAGTTGCTTCATTTGCAAATGTTTTCTCCCATTCTGAGGGCTGTCTTTTTGTCTTGTTTATGATTTCCTTTGTTGTGCAAAAGATTTAACTTTCATTAATCCCATTTGCTTATTTTTGTTTTTATTTCCATTTCTCTAGGAGGTGGGTGAAAAAGGATCTTGCTGTGATTTATGGCATAGAATGTTCTGCCTGTGTTTTCCTCTAAGAGTTTTACAGTGTCTGGCCTTACATTTAGGTCTTTAACTGATTTTGAGTTTATTTTTGTATATGGTGTCAGGGAGTCTTCTAATTTCATACTTTTACATGTAGCTCTCCAGTTTTCCCAGCACAACTTATTGAAGAGGCTGCCTTTTCTCCACTGTATATTCTTGCCTACTTTATCAAATATAAGGTGACCATATGTGCATGGATTTATCTCTGGGCTTTCTATCCCATTCCATTGATCTACATTTCTGTTTTTGTGCCAGTACCATACTGTCTTGATTACTGTAGCTTTGTAGTATAGTCTGAAGTCAGGGAGCCTGATTCCTCCAGCTCTTTTTTTCTTTCTCAAGGTTGTTTGGCGATTTGGGGTCTTTTATGTTTCCATGAAAATTGTGAAATTTTTTGTTCTAGTTCTGTGAAAAATGCCAGTGGTAGTTTGATAGGGATTGCATTGAATCTGTAGATTGCTTTGGGTAGTAGATTCATTTTCACAATGTTGATTCTTCAATCCAAGAACATGGTATATCTCTCCATCTATTTATATCATCTTTAATTTATTTCATCAGTGTCTTATAATTTTCTGCATACAGGCCTTCTTTCTCATTAGGTACGTTTATTCCTAGATATTTTATTCTATTTTTACAATGGTAAGTGGGAGCACTTTCTTAAGTTCACGCTCAGATTTTGCATCAATAGTGTGTAGGAATGCCAGAGATTTCTGTGCATTACTTCTGTATCCTGCTACTTTTCCAAATTCATCGATTAGCTCTAGCGGTTTTCTAGTAGCATATTTAGGATTCTCTATGTATAGAATCTTGTCATCTGCAAACAGTGACAGTTTTACTTCTTCTTTTCTGATTTGTATTCCTTTCATTTCTCTTTCTTCTCTGATTGCTGTGGCTAAAACTTCTGACACTATGTTGAATAATAGTGATGAGAGTGGGCAATCTTGTCTTGTTCCTGATTTTAGTGGAAATGGTTTCAGTTTTTCACCATTGAGGATGATGTTGGCTGTGGGTTTGTCATATATGACCTTTATTATGTTGAGCAAAGTTCCCTGTATGCCTACTTTCCAGAGGGTTTTTATCATAAATGGGTGTTGAATTTTGTGGAAAGCTTTCTCTGCATCTATTGAGATGATCTTATGGTTTTTCTCCTTCAGTTTGTTAATATGGTGTATCACGTTGATTGATTTGAGTATATTGAAAAATCCTTGCCTTCCTGGGATAAACCCCACTTGATCATGGTGTATGATCCTTTTAATGTGCTGTTGGATTCAGTTTCCTAGTATTTTGTTGAGGATTTCTGCATCTATGTTCATCAGTGATATTGGCCTGTAGTTTTTTTTCAATGTGACATCTCTGCCTGGTTTTGGTGTCAGGGTGATGGTGGTGTCATAGAAGGAGTTTGGGAGTGTTCTTCCCTCTGCTATATTTTCGAAGAGTTTGACAATGATAGATGTTAACTCTTCTGTAAATGTTTGATAGAATTCCCCTGTGAAGCCATCTTGTCCTGGGCTTTGGTTTGTTGGAACATTTTTAATCACAGTTTCAGTTTCAGTGCTTGTGATTGGTCTGTTCTTATTTTCTATTTCTTTCTGGTTCATGCTCTGAAAGTGGTGCATTTCTAAGTATTTGTCCATTTCTTCCACGTTGCACATTTTATTGGCACAGAGTTGCTTGTATTAATCTCTCATGATCCTTTGTATTTCTGCAGTGTCAGTTGTTACTTCTACTTATTCATTTCTAATTCTATTGATTTGAGTCTTCTGCCTTTTATTCTTGATGTGTCTGGCTAATGGTTTATCAATTTTGTTTATGTTCTCAGTGAACTAGCTTTTCATTTTATTGATCTTTGCTCTCATTTCCTTCATTTCCTTTTCATTTATTTCTGTTCTGATCTTTATGATTTCTTTCCTTCTGCTAAATTTGTTTTTTGTTTTTTTTTATTCTTCTGTCTCTATTTACTTTAGGTGTAATATTAAATTGTTTATTTGAGATGCTTCTTATTACTTAAGGTAGGATTGTATTGCTAAAATCTTCCCTTTTAGAATGGCTTTTGCTGCATCCCATAGGTTTTGGGTCTATGTGTTTTCATTGTCATTTGTTTCTAGGTTTTTTTGATTTCCTCTTTGATTTCTCCAGTAATCTCTTGGTTATTAAGTAGTGTATTGTTTAGCCTCCATGTGTTTGTATTTTTTACAGAATTTTCCTGTAATTGATATCTAGTCTCATAACCTTGTGTTTGGAAAAGACACTTGATATGTTTTCAATTTTCTTAAATTTACCAAGGCTTTATTTGTGACCCAAGATATGATCTATCCTGGAGAATGTTCCATGAGCACTTGAGAAGAATGTGTATTCTGTTGGTTTTGCATGTCCTGCAAATATCAATTAAGTCCATCTTGTTTAATGTATCATTTAAAACTTGTGTTTCCTTATTTATTTTCATTTTGGATTATCTGTCCATTGGCGAAAGTGGGGCGTTAAAGTCCCCTACTATGATTTTGTTCCTATCGATTTCCCCTTTTATAGTTGTTAGTATTTGCCTTATGTATTTAGGTGCTCCTATGTTGGGTGCATAAATATTTACAATTGTTATATCTTCTTCTTGGATCGATCACTTGATCATTATGTAGTGTCCTTCTTTGTCTCTTCTAATAGTCTTTATTTTAAAGTCTATTTTGTCTGATATGATAATTGCTACTCCAGCTTTCTTTTGATTTCTGTTTTCATGGAATATCTTTTTCCATCCCCTCACTTTCAGTCTGTGTGTCCCCCTAGGTCTGAAGTGGGGCCCTTGTAGGCAGCATATATACGGTCTTGTTTTTATATCCATTCAGACAGTCTATGTCTTTTGATTGGAGCATTTAATCCATTTACATGTAAGGTAATTATAGGTATGTATGTTCCTGTTACCATTTTCTTAATTGTTTTTGAGTTTGTTATTGTAGGTCTTTTCTGTCTCTAGTGTTTCCTGCCTAGAGAAGTTCCTTTAGCACTTGTTGTAAAGCTGGTTTGGCAGTGCTGAATTCTCTTAGCTTTTGGTTGTCTGTAAAGTGTTTAATTTCTCCATGAAATCCGAATGAGATCTTTGCTGGGTAGAGTAATCTTGGTGTGGGTTTTTCTCCTTCATCTATTTAAATATATCCTGCCTCTCCCTTCTGGCTTGCAAAGTTTTTGCTGAAAGATCAGCTGTTAACCTTATGGGGATTTCCTCATGTGTTATTTGTTGTTTTTCACTTGCTGCTTTTAATATTTGTTCTTTGTATTTAATTTTTGATAGTTTGATTAATATATGTCTTGGAGTGTTTCTCCTTGGATTTATCATGTATGGGACTCTCTGTGCTTCCTGGACTTGATTAACTATTTTCTTTCCCATGTTAGGGAAGTTTTCAACTATAATCTCTTCAAATATTTTCAGTCTCTTCCTTTTCCTCTTCTTTTTCTGGGACCCCTATAATTCGAATGTTGGTGCATTTAATGTTGTCCCAGAGATCTCTGAGACTGTCCTCAATTCTTTTCATTCTTTTTTCTTTATTCTGCTCTGCAGTAGTTACTTCTACTATTTTATCTTCCAGGTCACTTATCCATTCTTCTGCCTCAGTTATTCTGCTGTTGGTTCCTTGTAGAGAATTTTTAATTTCATTTTATGTGTTGTTCATCACTGTTTGTTTTCTGTTTAGTTCTTCTAGGTCCTTGTTAAACATTTGTTGTATTTTCTCTATTCTTTTTCCAAGATTTTGCATCATTTTACTATCATTATTCTGAATTCTTTTTCAGGTAAACTCTCTATTTCCTTTTCATTTGTTAGGTCTGGTGGGTTTTTACCTTGCTCCTTCATCTGCTGTGTGCTTTTCTGTCTTCTCATTTTGCCTCACCTACTGTGTTTGGAGTCTCCTTTTCACAGGGTGCAGGTTCATAATTCCCATGTTTTTTGGTGTCTGTCCCCATTGACTAAGGTTGGTTCAGTGGGTTGTGTAGGCTTCTTGTTTGAGGGGACTAGTGCCTGTCTTCTGGTGGATGAGGCTGGATCTTGTGTTTCTTTTGGGCAGGTCCATGTCTGGTGGTATGTTTTGGGGTGTTTGTTTCCTTATTATGATTTTAGACATCCTCTCTGCTAATGGATGGGGCTGTGTTCCTGTCTTGCTTGTTGTTTTGCATAGGGTATCCAGCACTGTATCTTGCTGCTCATTGAGTGAAGCTCTGTCTTGGCGTTGAGATGGAGATTTCTGGGAGATTTTCACCATTTGATATTATGTGGAGCTGGGAGGTCTCTTGTGGACCAGTATTCCGAACTTGTCTCTCCCACCTTAGTGACACAGCCCTGACAGCTGGCTGGAGCACCAAGAGCCTTTCATCCACACGCCTCAGAATAAAAGGGAGAAAAATTAGAAAGAAATGTTAGAAAGAAAGAGAAAGAAAGAAAGAAAGAGAAAGAAAGAAGGTAAAATAAAATAAAATAAAGTTATTAAAATGAAAAATAATTTTAAGAAAAATTTTTTTTAATTAAAAAAAAATGGACAGACAGAACCCTAGGACAAATAGTAAAAGCACTATACATACAAAATCACACACAGAAGCATACACATACACACTCACAAGAAGAGAAAAAGGGAAAAATATATATATATATTTGCTGGCAAAGTCCACCTTATTTTGGGATGATTTGTTGTGTATTCATGTGTTCCACAGATGCAGGGTACATCAAGTTGATTGTGGAGATTTAATCCACTGCTCCTGAAGCTGCTGGGAGAAATTTCCCTTTCTCTTCTTTGTTCACACAACTCCCAGGGTTCAGCTTTGGATTTGGTCCCGCCTATGCATGTAGGTCGCCTGAGTGCATCTGTTCTTTGCTCAGACAGTATGGGGTTAATGGAGCAGCTGATTCAGGGGCTCTGGCTCACTGAGGATGGGGGGAGGAAGGGGTACAGATGCGTGGTGTATCTGCAGTGGCAGATGCTGCTATGACATTGCAACAGCCTGAGGCATGCCGCATGTTCTCCCGGGGAAGTTGTCCCTGTATCACAGGACCCTGGCAGTGGTGGGCTGCACAGTCTCCTGGGTAGAGCAGTGTGGAGAGTGACCTGTGTTTGCACACAGGCTTCTTGTTGGCTGCAGCAGCAGACTTAGCATCCTATGCCCGTCTCTGTGTTCCACGCTGATAGCCGTGACTTACACCCATCTCTGGAGCTCCTTTAAGTGACGCTGTTAATCTCCTCTCCTCGTGCACCAGGAAACAAACAGGCAAGAAAAAGTCTCTTGCCTCTTCAGCAGCTCCAGACTCTTTCCCGGGCTCCCTCCCAGCTAGTTGTGGCACACTAGACCCGTTCAGGCTGTGTTCACGCAGCCAACCCCAGTCCTCTCCCTGGGATCTGACCTCTGAAGCCCGAGCCTCAGCTCCCAGCCCCCACCCATCCCGGTGTGTGAGCAGACAACCCTCTTGGACTGGTGAGTGCCGGTCAGCACTGATCCTCTGTGTGGGAATCTCTCCGCTTTGTCCTCTGCACACCTGTTGCTGTGCTCTCCTCTGTGACTCTGAAGCTCCCTCCCTCTGCCACCTGCAGTCTCCGCCCTGAAGGGCCTTCCTACTGTGTGGAAACCTTTCCTCTTTCACAGCTCCCTCCCACTGGTGCAGGTCCTGTCTCTATTTTTTTGCCTCTGTTTTTTCTTTTTCGTTTTCCCTACCCAGGTACGTGGGGAGTTTCTTGCCTTTTGGGAGGTCTGAGGTCTTCTGCCCGTGTTCAGTAGGTGTTCTGTAGGAGCTGTTCCACATGTTGAAGTATTTCTGATGTATTTGTGGAGAGGAAGGTGATCTCCGTGTCTTACTCTTTCACCATCTTGAAGCTCCTCCACCAAACTGTTTTTTAACGCATTTGTTTAAATTGATACTACTACCAGCAGTGTATGAGAATTCTAATTGCTCCAAATCTTCACCAACTTGTCAGTCTTTTTATTTTTAAACATTCTGTTCTGCATGTAATGATATTTCCATATGGTTTTGCTTGCATTTTCTTAGATGTTAATGAGAATGAGTCTCTTTCTAAATGTAGAGTGAAATTTTCCATTTCCTCTCTAAAAAGGCTTATTCAAGTCAATCACCCAGTCTCCTCTTAGGTTGACTTGTTCTTTTAACTGTGTAGAAGGTCTTTAACATTCTGGATGTAGGTCATTTGTCAGAAATATGGGTCATACATATTTTCCTCACTCAATGGCTTTTCTTCTCATTCCTTTAATATGAACAGAAATTCTTAATTTTAATATGGTATAATCTATTGGTCTTTTCTTTTATGGTTAATGCTTTTTATACATTTTTGAAAGAAATTTTGTTAAAATTGTCTCCTTTTTTTTCTTCTAGATGATTGATTTTACCTTTTATATTTATATCTGCCATCCTACTGGATTTCCCACAGTAGGAATGAACCATTTTTTCCTCCATATATATGTCAATTTGAACTGGTTACATTTGTAAAAGAGATCTTGCTTTCCTTATTGTTCTTCAGTGTCACCTTGTGGGAAAGCAAGTGTACATGAATTTTTTAGTCCATTTATTTACCCTCATTTCTTCCATTATCTATGTATCTATCCTTGTACTGATAATGCAATGTCTCAGTTACAGTAGCTTTGTAATAAGTCTTGATATTTAGCAGTAAAAGGCCTTAAATTTATTTTTCTTATTTAGGATTGTCCCATCTATTCTTCCTCACATTTCCATAAAATTTTAAAATTAGCCTTGTCTATTTCCATATGCAAACACACACACACACACACACACACACACACTTGTATTTTAATTGGATTGCAGTTTATATATAGGAAAATTGACAACCTTATATTGTTGAATATTTTAGTCAGTGGACATTGTAAAATCCTTAATATTTCCCATAACATTTTATGTTTTTTTCTAAGAAAATGTTGTACATCTTTCATTAATTTTTATATTTTCATACCATTTTAATATTTTATTTTCTATTTTTTTTAATATACTGACCTAGTAATTCCTTGCTGAAGAATAATCACTTTTAAAACATTGTCTTAAAACAATAGTCACTTTGTTAGTATTCATCAGGGTTCTGGGTGTCGACTGGGCTCATCAAGGGAGTTTTTGCCCAGAATCTCTCATATGGTAGTGGTCAGATACTATCTGGGAATACAGTCATCTCTAAGACTTCCTCACTAACATATCCAGCAGTTGATGCTGGCTGTTGACTAGAATCTCAAGTATTGACTGTTTGCCAGAGCACCTATATGTGTCCTATTTACACAGGATGGGCTCACTAACAGCATGAAACTTGAGTCCCAAGTGCAAGTGTCCCAAGAGGATTAAACAGAAGCTGCATCACCTTTTATGAACTAGCCTCATAGTTCAAATGGTATCACTTCCTCCATAGTTAGAGGTTTGTCCAGATTCAAGGAGAGGACCATAAACTTCATCTCTCAATGGGTAGATTGTCAAAATCACATGTTGAAGAGAATGCTGGATGGGAGACCTTGCTGCATGCACCTTGGAAAATATAGCCTGCCACAACTTCACTAAATTCACTCATGGATTTTCATAATTTATCCTCAGAATTTTCTATATACATCATTATGCCATCTATAAATAATGACAGTTTTATTATCATCTCTTCAACATTTATAATATCTTTTTTAAAAAATTTATTGCCATGATGTTCAGTACAATGTTGAATAGAATTGTAGATCTCAATTTGAAAGATAAATTAAATTGGATATCCTTGTCTCATTCCTGATTTCAGGCAGTAAACTCTCAACATTTCTTCATTAAGTATGAATTCTGTAATTTTTTACAAGTACCCATTTATAAAATTATGAAAGTTTATATTTTCTAGTCATTGTTTGCTCAGAGTTTTCATTATGAGAGAATGTTGAATTTCATCAGTGCTTTGCTTTTTCTACTTAGAGCATCATGTGAGTCTTCTTTATTTTCAAATTAAGGATTGCAGTGATTTTTTAACTTGTGAAGTCTACCATATACTCCTGGAATAATCCCAAGTTTTGATGTATTATCACTTACATATTATTGGATTCTGTTTGCTGATATTTTGCTTAGGATTTTTTGTATATAAGGTAATAAGTAAGATTAAGGTAAGGTAATAAGTGAGATTTAATTGATTTTAGTTATATCCTTGTCAACTTTTGGTTTCAAGGTTATGCTGGCCACAGTTGGTAATTCTACTTTTGAAATAACTTGTGTAAGATCAATATTATTTTTGCTTAAAAGTTTTTAAGTAAATTAACTGGGCCTAGTATTTGTTGGGGGAAAGTTTTAAATTATGAATTCAACATTTTTAAGAGTTATAAGAATATACATTTATTCTACTTATCCTTGTATTCATTGGATACATTTTTGGTGGTTTTCAATTTATGAAAATTTCAAATTTATTGGCATAAAATTATTATAATAGCCTCTTCTAATCTTTTTAAAGGCTGTAGAAACTGATGTCATGTCCCCTTTTAAATCCCTTATAAAGTTCATTTGTGCTTCTCTTTTTATTGAACAGTCTTGACAAATATTTATCAATTTTTCTAGTTTTTCAAAGCACCAACTTTTGGCTTAGTAGTTTTACTAACAGTGAATTCCATTGATTAATTTTTAATTTTAAAATGTACCATAAAATTCTGGAATAAACACAGGTCTTGATATATTATTATATCTCACTATTTGTATTAGAGAGATTGTCCTGAAAAACTTCTACTTTATTATTTCCTGCTTTTTTTTTGATTACATGTTTATTCATTCTAATTTGTTGATACTTTATTTGCTATTCTGTTTTTGAATGCTTGAAATTGATGCTTAGCTCATTGATTTTTGTTCATTCTTCTTTTTTTTCTTTTTTTCTGCGGTATGCAGGCCTCTCACTGTTGTGGCCTCTCACGTTGTGGAGCACAGGCTCCAGACGCACAGGCTCAGTGGCCATGGCTCATGGGCCCAGCCGCTCTGCAGCATGTGGGATCTTCCCGGCCTGGGACACGAACCTGCGCCCCCTGCATCAGCAGGCAGACTCTCAACCACTGCACCACCAGGGAAGCCCTTGTAGTTATTTTATTTCAACAATTTGAAGATATCATTCCATTTCTCCTGGCGTCCATTGTTTGTGTAAGAAAATCAAATATCCATCTATGTTATTTTGAAGATACTCTATACCACATCTCCTACACCACATCTCCCTACCCTTGATGCTTAAGATATATCTCCTCTGTAATTTTCAACAACTTCAATCTGATATATGTTATGGCTTTCTCTCTCTCACTCTTCCTCTTTCTCTGGGTATGTTTTACTTTTGTCTGTAGTGCTTTTTGAGTTAGGCATTATTTTTTAAAAAATCAGATTTGCAAAATTCTTAGTCATTATCTCTTTAAATATTACTTTTGTCTTATTCTCTCCCTTCCTTTTGGGATTTCAGTTAATCCTATGTTAATATTTTTCACCTTATCCTGAATTTCATTTATGATTTTTTTCTGCATTTTCTGTCATTTTATCTCCCTGTGCTTCATTCTAGGTATCTTCTTCTGAACTCTTTTTTTCTGTTTGTTTCTTTGTTTACTATTTTATTTTTCTTTTATACTTAATTTGATTTAAACTTATCCACTGAGTTCTTAATTTCAGTTGTATTTTTAAATTCTAGTAGTTCTGCTTTTAAAATTTCATATTATTTGTTCAATTTTTTAATCTATCCTTGAAAATCCTAAACATGATTATTTAAAACCTGTGATGGATACCACTTTTCTGAATCCATTGAAAGTCTCTCTCTCTCTCTCTCTCTTTTTATTACTATTGATTTTTTAGTCACAGTGACTTATCAAATTTACTTCTGGCAGGAGACCTTTAGTCTAAAATCCCACATCAACTTAATCCAACTAGGAATTATATCTGTCTTTGTTTCTCTAGTTCTACTACTTTGTTTCAGTAGGAGAGTTAATCAAAATTACCTGGTGGGCTATCAGAAGGGGACTCACTCTCAAGTTTTAATGACATGTTCTTTCCCTGGCCAACAGACTCTTTGCTGAAGTTGTTTAAGCTTGTAGGCCTTGTACATACATCTAGCTATTTCAAATTGATCATAAATTAATTTAAATGCCAATGAGTGTGATTGAATTTTAAGTCCATTTTTGAAAAGATGTGTGAGTTACTTGGGCCAGGGCTTGACCCCTAAAGTCTGCTAATCTTAGTAAGAGCCAGGAATATACACCCATCTGGTCTTATATTAGGACTTGGGGAGGCAGTAGACATCTTAGTAGGCAGTGGATGAGTGGGTGGAGGAATGCTGAATCAGTTACATACAGTTTGAGATAGTGGTATGGTAAATTTTTCCCAGCCTGTGGGAAGCACCATTGGTACATTTCTACTTTGAGCCTCAGGTTTATTTTTTCCCAAATGCATATTTCAGAATGTTTCGTCCCTTGTATGCAACCCTCCAGATAATCTACAGAGTAAATTTCAATGTCTAATCCCATCTAAATGTAGAACTTGTCCACCTCTCTCATGCTAAGTTATTTCACCACTTTCTATACCTTGAATTTAAAACACCAACTCTTGGAAAGTTGATGGAAAATGATGAGAGAAAGAGAGAGAGTCTAGGCAGGAAGCTTGGCTAGTCTAAGTCTTGAGTATAACATAAGGAAATTGGGAATGATTGGAAAAGCTGCATTGTTTTCATTAGTGATTCCCTTAATAGAAGAAACAAAACCATTTTCATAAATCAGTCAAAATTTGTGGCAGGCAAGTTAGGTTTTGAAATACAGTGTTTTATGCACAGCAATTAGTAATGTCTATCATCTGTTTCTAATCTACGAGTAATGTAACAAAAATGAACTTGTAATTAAAATTACCATTAGGAGCAGCTGGGGAGAGGTTGGATAGGAAGTTTTTTTCTCTCAGAAACCAATAATTTCAGAAGCATCTTTGGAGTGTCTTAAGTACACCATGCTACTATTTAAATTAAGGTTTGCCTTTTTCTTCTTCTAAAATGTATTCTAATTTAAAAAGATCTAAGAGTAAAGACACTTTTCATATAATCAAAGGGGATATTTCTTATAAAGAAATCCATACAATTCAATATTAGGGAGCACAAACTTTTATTCCAAGAGAGAGATAAGCCTTAAAATGAAAGTTCTCCTGGAGCAAGAGATGCATAAGCAGCTGTATATATTTAAATTCACCTCAGTTACTTTTATTTAATAAAAAGTAAAAGTATTGCTTATAAATATAAGTTCCTCTTTTTTTCTCCTTAGACTTTATCTCTAGTTCTGTGCATTACAGTAAGCCTCTAACCTGTTCTCTGTTTCCTCTAATCAATTTTATCAACAGCCCTAGATTCTAGCTTTTTGGAAACAGAAATAATATTGTAAACGTGTTTTTCTTCAGTTACAAAATATATGTGCTTAGAAATAATAGGTAATATTATTTTACATATTTTAAAATGTAAATAAATTTAAATACATTATATGGGATACACATACACACATATATTCATACATACAGGTCTATCTATCTTTGTATCATCTATGCATGTATACATCTTGCTCTTGTTTCATACAATGCTATGATTTTGGTATCTATGTTGATATACATATATACCTAGTTCATTAATTTCAATGGCTGTATAATAATATTCCAGTCAATTAATACACTGAAATTTATATCAACCTGTTATAAAATGTTTCCCCCAGTTTTTTCACATTGCTAGAAATGCTGCTAGAAACATTTCTATGCACATCTCTTCAAACACATGTACAAGAACTTCCTTAGCAGGATGAAGTGAAATTGAACTAGGTGAAGGAATGCAAATTTTCAGTTTTACTTGGTACTGAAAAATTACTTTCCAAAATAATTGTACTGATTTACACATCCTCTAGAATATATAAAGAATCATCTTTCTATACCCTAATTATTGGATTTTAAAGGTTTGCTAGTCTAGTGTAAAATTTTATCTCATTCTTTTGTTTTGATTTTCATTCTTTTGATTACTAATTAATTGTAACACTTTTTCATGTATCTTTGTTGTCCGTTTCTGTGAATTATCTTTTTATATACTTTGCCCACATTTTTATTGTTACCTACCCTT
This sequence comes from Delphinapterus leucas, assembly GCF_059928025.1. Lineage (NCBI taxonomy): Eukaryota > Metazoa > Chordata > Mammalia > Artiodactyla > Monodontidae > Delphinapterus > Delphinapterus leucas. The sequence continues at coordinate 58,204,238 of NC_143142.1, read as the reverse complement.
TGCATTTGGATTAATGAGTTCCTTAAAAATTCTATTTTTTTGTTTCTTATAAGTTATATATGTATATACCAGTCAGTCACTTATTTTTTCACTTTATCTGTTATCTCAAGTTTCCTTTCTGTGTTGTATTTTGTGATTTACCTAAAATTTTCTTAGCAAGACACACCATTGTTGCTGGTCAATCTCTCTATTATGTAAATTTCATATTGGTTTCTTTATTATGTCAAATTCTAAAAGAAGTATATCTGAGAGTTATAATGCTAAGATTGAAAATTTGTCCACTTTTCTTATAACTTTGTTCGTCTGTGTAGATTGCTGCTTTTTTCTAATATTTTATGCCACTCTTTTTTAATGGTTTATAAGTCAATTTCTATTTCTATACCTTTTTTATTTTAGTTATCTTCTCCAATCCTTTATCCTCTCTGTCATTTTAAATTGTCCTTTAAGTAACATATAAAAGTATTTTGTTTTAATTTTAAATGTAAATTTAGAGACTATTTTAAAAACAATGTTAATTCAGTTGCATATTTTATAATTACTGATTCACTGAGATTTATTTACTGTTTTCAGTTTATGGTGTTTTTCTTTGTTTCTCTTTTAAAATATTCCTGTCTTTAATTAACAATTCATTGTCTTTAATTAACAATTCATTGTTCCTTTTTTATTACTCTTATTGTTCAGAATTTAAAGCTTAGATTTGTATTATTTTACCTTCCAATTTTTCACACATTCATCTTTCTTTTTTCCCTAAGAAAAGCCAACATTATTAGATGTTTTTATTCTCTTGACAAATAAGGCATTTTCATACTCCAACTGCCCTCTAATTTTTACCATTCTATCTTTCAATCAATTGTTATTTAGAATTCTACTTCTGTGTTTAAAAATTTCAAATAGTTGATATAACAGAATATGTGTACATTATGAAGTACATAATAATAATGCTATCCATAAACTCTACACCCAACTTAAGAATCAGAACATTCTCAGCAGCACTGAAGTGCCCCAGGATCTTTCTGTGATTGTATTTCCTTGTTGTCTTCTTCTGAATTTATATTCATAATAATATGCTTTCTTTAGACTTTTGCTACATGTCTTTGTACTGGTCATTATTATGGTACACTCATACACATTTTATAGGTAATAAAACATAAAGCCTAGTAGTTCTCAAGAGTCCCTTTACATTCTTAAAATTATAGAAGACCCTCAAAAAGCTTCTGTTTATCTCAGTCAGATATGTTGATATTCACCATATTAAAAATCTAAAAAGAACCATTAAATTTATTATTGTTATTTATGTCATTTAAATTAACAATAGTGAACTGATTACACATTAATATCAATAAGAGATTTTTATAAACAGCCTATATTTCTTCCCCAAATTAGTGATAGAGTGACATTATTTTATGTTTGCAAATATCTTTAATGTCTGGCCAAAAAAAAAAGACAGCTGGATTCCCTTATCTGCTCCTTTATTCAATCTGTGATGAACAAGTTTTGGTTAAATTATACGCAAAAAATCCAAGTTCAGAAAAAGTATTTTCATAGCTCTTCCATATAGTTATGGGCACTTTTCTTTGACAATACAGGAAAATACAGGAATATTTTCTTAAAAATAGTTGCTATGTATAATCTAAAGCCATGTAAATGAAATTTCAAACTCTCCTACCTCAAAATTCATTGGTTTACCTTTATCTTGTATGGACAATTTAGCAAAGCATGCATAGCTTTGTAACATCTTTTGGAAAATATTGGTTTACTGAGTTATGCAGCTTTTCCAAATAGTAACACATTTAGTTATACAAAACATTAGGTTCATTACTTTTACTATTAATTTCACTTACAAAGTATTTTAGGATTGGGAATTTGTTAAGTTCATGATACAGGATACAAGATTTCCAAAATTCTAATTTTTGCTTGCAAGCTCAAATTTTATTTTTGGTCACAAATATTGTCAGTAGTTCTCCTTAAAATGGAAATTTCACTTCCTTAATTCTCAACATAATATATGCCAGGTATTCAAGTCTGAGAAACTATGGTTTGTTTGTTAATCATTCTTACAAGCAAAAATAGTATTCCACAAAAAGTGGCTAGCTCAGCTCATAACTCAAACAATTGTGTAAGTACTTTAATTTGATCATTGTACATGGGCAGCAAAACTGCTTTATGCAAACTTTTAATTTCTTTACACAGAATACTAAAAAGATGTGAACTCAAGTCAATATTTAATTAAATAATGTTTACTGCTTCATCAAGTTTATTCTTCAATTAAACTGCCATTATTTGTACAGTGAGTATGTGGCAGCAAGAATACAATAATACAAGTGCCACTGCCTTGCTTCATGCTAAAGCATCAGTTGTTTTACCCAATATTTTTTTTTGCAACTTTGATATAAATGCCAGCACAGTGAAAAAGCCAAATAAAATCTTATTAATAGTATGAAAACAGTTTTGACCTCAGGGATACGCTGAAAAAATCTTGGAAAGCCCAGTGTTCTAGGTGTCAAACTTTGAGAATTACTGTTAAACATAAGCCCTCTTTACGTACTTTCTGATTTCACTCTTTGCTAAATTCTCTGTGATACAGTTTCATAAAATTTTCCATTTTGCCAACATCTATAAATTTTTACTTTCCTCTCCAGGCCTTATGCATCAGTTTACAAAGTTGAATCTCTATTATCCCCATATGTCTTGTTATTGAAATACTATCAACATTGATCTTAAAAAAGAGACAGAATTATTTAATGGTGTATATTTATCCTTGTAAGGAAGCCAACAGTAGAAGTTTGAGCCAGACAGATGGTGATATGGTATTTAGATATAGCCAATACCATCAAAAGAAACTCTTTCACTAAACGTTGTTCACAGGTGTCCTTTCTAGCTTCTTTTCTACAGAGAGCTATGGCCATGCCACATTAACCTGGCACATTCTAAACCTAATAATTTAGATCCGGGAATTAGTTGAATTTCAATAGTTGCTTGTATGTGCTTCTTATGTCATGGATTACTAACCTGACTTCCCATTTAGTTTTGACTCCAAAGTTAAGTTTTGCAAAAAAAACCCAGAGACATCATTAAGTGATTATATAATGTCTGTCACATATGAGGTATTGTAATGATATCTTCCTCCTAAGAGAAGCACACATTTCACCCAAATTATGCAGCATTAAATTTTCTACGATTAAAAGCACCTCATTAAAACTGAATTATCCTAAGTTTCTTAATTGCACACTTAATTTAGATTAATTAAGACATATAATGCATACCCTGTAAGTATTAACTGATTATAAAATATTTCTGGGATTCAGTGAATAATTAAGTTAATTTCTGGTTGTTCATTTTTTACCAAATTCATTAATTCAATTCCATTTTTTTGTTTTTTTTCTGTTTTTTACTTTTTTTTTATTTGCTAGCTCTTTATTTTATTTTTTTAAACGTCTTTATTGGAGCATACTTGCTTTACATTATTGTGTTCGTTTCTTCTTTATAACTAAGTGAATCAGCTAAACATATATCTCCATATCCCCTCCCTCTTGCATCTCCCTCTCACCAGCCCTATCCCACCCCTCTAGGTGGTCACCTAGAGGTGAATGAAAAACCACTGAATTGATCTCCCTGTGCTATGAAGCTGCTTCCCATTAGCTATTTTATTTTATTTATATTTTTAACATTTTTTTTTTTTTTTATGGTACGCGGGCCTCTTACTGTTGTGGCCTCTCCCGTTGCAGAGCACAGACTCTGGACACACAGGCCCAGCGACCATGGCTCACGGCCCCAGCTACTCTGCGGCACTTGGGATCCTCCCAGACCAGGGCACGAACCTGTGTTCCCTGCATCGGCAGGCAGACTCCCAACCACTGCTCCAAAAGGGAAGCCCTAACATCTTTATTGGAGTATAATTGCTTTACAATGGTGTGTTAGTTTCTGCTTTATAACAAAGTGAATCAGTTATACATATACATATGTCACCATATCTCTTCCCTCTTACATCTCTGTCCCTCCCACTCTCCCTATCCCACACCTCTAGGTGGTCACAAAGCACCGAGCTGATCTCCTTGTGCTATGCAGCTGCTTCCCAATAGCTATCTCTTTTACATTAGGTAGTGTATATATGTCCATGCCACTCTCTCACTTTGTCCCAGCTTATCCTTCCCACTCCCCATATCTGCAAGTCCATTCTTTACTAGGTCTGCGTCTATATTCTTATCTTGCCCTTAGGTTCTTCATGACCAGTTTTTTTATTTTTTTTAGATTCCATATATATATGTGTGTTAGCATACTGTATTTGCTTTTCGCTTTCTGACTTACTTCACTCGGTATGACACACTCTAGGTCCATCCACCTCACTGCAAATAACAATTTCATTTCTTTTTATAGCTGAGTAATATTCCATTATACATATGTGCCACATCTTCTTTATCCATTCTTCTGTTGATGGACACTTAGGTTGCTTCCATGTCCTGGCTATTGTAAATAGAGCTTCAATGAACATTGTGGTACATGACTCTTTTTGAGTTATGGTTTTCTCAGGGTATAGGCCGAGTAGAGGGATTGCTGGGTCATGTGGTAGTGCTATTTTTAGTTTTGTAAGGAACTTCCATACTGTACTACACAGTGGCTGTATCAACTTACATTTCCACCAACAGTGCAACAGGGTTCCCTTTTCTCCACAGAATCTCCAGAATTTATTGTTTGTAGATTTTTTGATGATGGCCATTCTGACCGGTGTGAAATGATATAGCATCGTAGTTTTGATTTGCATTTCTCTAATGATTAATGATGTTGAGCATTCTTTCATGTGTTTGTTGGCAATCTGTATATCTTCTTTGGAGAAATGTCTATTTAGTTCTTCTGCCCAATTTTGGATTCGGTTGTTTGTTATTTTGATATTGAGCTGTTTGTAAATAGTGGATATTAACCCTTTGTCAGTTGCTTCATTTGCAAATATTTTCTCCCATTCTGAGGGTTGCCTTTGGTCTTGTTTATGGTTTCCTTTGCTGTGCAAAAGCTTTTAAGTTTCATTAGGTCACATCTGTTTTTGTTTTTATTTCCATTTCTCAAAGAGGTGGGTCAAAAAGGATCTTGCTGTGATTTATGTCATAGAGTGTTCTGCCTATGTTTTCCTCTAAGAGATTTATAGTGTCTGGCCTTTAATACATTTTGAGTGCATTTTTGTGTATGGTGTTAGGGAGTCTTCTAATTTCATACTTTTACATGTAGCTGTCCAGTTTTCCCAGCACCACTTGTTGAAGAGGCTGTCTTTTCTTCACTGTATATTCTTTCTCCTTTATCAAATATAAAGAGACCATACGTGTGTGAGTATATCTCTGTGATTTCTATCCTCTTCCATTGATGTATATTTCTGTTTTGGTGCCGCTGCCATACTGTCTTGATTATTGTAGCTTTTTAGTATAGACTGAAGTCAGAGAACCTGATTCCTCCAACTCTGTTTTTCTTTCTCAAGATTGCTTTGTCTATTCGGGGTCTTTTGTGTTTCCATACAAATTGTGAATTTTTTTCTTATGGCTCTGTGAAAAATGCCAGTGGTAGATTGATAGGGATTGAATTGAATCTGTAGATTGCTTTGGGTAGTATATTAATTTTCAGAATGTTGATTTTTACAATCCAAGAACATGGTATATCTCTCCATCTATTTGGATATATTTAATTTATTTCATCAGTGTCTTATAATTTTCTGCATACAGGTCTTTTGTCTCCTTAGGAAGGTTTATTCCTAGATATTTTATTCTTTTTGTTGCAACGGTAAGTGGGAGTGCTTTCTTAAAATCACTTTCAGATTTTTCATCATTAGTGTATAGGAATGCAAGAGATTTCTGTGCATTAATTTTGTATCCTGAAACTTTGCCAAATTCATTGATGACTTCTAGTAGTTTTCTAGTAGCATCCTTAGGATTCTGTATGTATATTATAATTTCATCTGCAAACAGTGACAGCTTTACTTATTTTTTTCTGATTTGGATTCCTTTTATTTCTTTTTCTTCTCTGATTGCTGTGGCTAAAACTTCCAAAACTATGGTGAATAATAGAGGTGAGAGTGGGAAACTTTTTCTTGTTCCTGATTTAGTGGAAATTTTTCACCACTGATGATGATGATGGCTGTGGGTTTTTCATATATGACCTTTATTATGTTGAGGAAAGTTCCCTCTATGCCTTCTTTTTGCAGGGATTTTATCAGAAATGGGTGTTGAATTATGTCAAAAGCTTTCTCTGCACCTATGGAGATGATCATATGATTTTTCTCCTTCAATTTGTTAATATAGTGTATCACATTGATTGACTTGAGTATATTGAAGAATCTTTGCATTCCTGGGTTAAATACCACTCGATCATGGTGTATGATCCTTTTAACGTGCTGTTGGATTCTGTTTGCTAGTATTATTTTGAGGATTTTTGCATCAATGTTCATCAGTGATATTGGCCTGTAGTTTTCTTTCCTTGTGACATCTTTGTCTGGTTTTAGTATCAGAGTGATGGTGGCCTCATCGAAAAAGTTTGGGAGTGTTCTTCCTTCTGCTATATTTTGAAAGAGATTGAGAAAGATAGGTGTTAGTTCTTCTTTAAATATTTGATAGAATTCACCTGTGAAACCATCTGCTCCTGGGCTTTTGTTTGTTGGAAGATATTAAATCAAAGTTTTAATTTCAGTGCTTGTTTTTGGTCTGTTCATATTTTCTATTTGTTCCTGGTTCAGCCTCAGAAGGTTCTGCATTTCTAAGAATTTGTCCATTTCTTCCAGGTTGTCTGCTTTATTGGCATAGAGTTGCTTGTAGTAGTCTCTAATGATCCTTTGTATTTCTGCAGTGTCAGTTGTTACTTCTCCTTTTTCATTTCTAATTCTATTGATTTGAGTCTTCTCCCTTTTTTTTTCTTGATGAGTTTGGCTAATGGTTTATCAATTTTGCTTATCTTCTCAAAGAACCAACTTTTAGTTTTATTTATATTTGCCATCATTTCCTTCATTTCTTTTTCATTTATTTCTGATCTGGTCTTTATGATTTCTTTCTTTCTGCTAACCTTTGCGTTTTTTTTGTTCCTCTTACTGTAATTGCTTTAGGTGTGAGGTTAAGTTGTTTATTTGAGATGTTTCTTGTTTCTTAAGGTAGGATTGTATTGCTATAAACTTCCCTCTTAGAACTGCTTTTTCTGCATCCCATAGGTTTTGGGTTAACGTGTTTTCATTGTCATTCGTTTCTAGGTATTTTTTGATTTCCTCTTTGATTTCTTCAGTGCTCCCTTGGTTATTAAGTAGTGTATTGTTTAGCCTCCATGTGTTTGTGTTCTTTACAGATTTTTTTCCTGTGATTGATGTCTAGTCTCATAGCATTGTGCTTGGAGAAGATATTTGATAGGATTTCAATGTTCTTAAATTTACCAAGGCTTGATTTGTGGCTTAAGATATGATCTATCCTGCAGAATGTTCCATGAGCACTTGAGAAGAATGTGTATTCTGTTGTTTTTGGAAATAATGTCCTATGAATATCACATAAGTCCATCTTGTCTAATGTATCATTTAAAGTTTGTGTTGCCTTATTTATTATCATTTTGGATGATCTGTCCATTGGTGAAAGTGGGGTCTTAAAATCCCCTACTATGATTGTGTTCCTGTCGATTTCCCCTCCTATGGCTGTTAGTGTTTGCCTTATGTATTGAGGTGCCCTTATGTTGGGTGCATAAATATTTACCACTGTTATATCCTCTACTTGGATTGATACCTTTATCATCATGTAGTCTCCTTCTTTTTCACTTGTAATAGTCTTTGTTTTAAAGTCTGTTTTGTATGATATGAGAATTCCTACTCCAGCTTTCATTTGATTTCCATTTTCATGGAATATATTTTTCCATCCCCTCACTTTAAGTCTTTATGTGTCCCGAGGCCTGAAGTTTGTCTCTTGTAGATAGCATATATACGGGTCTTGGTTTTGTATCCATTTAGCCAATCTATGTCTTTTGGTTGGGCCATTTAGTCCATTTACCTTTAAGGTAATTATCCATATGTATGTTCCTGTTACCATTTTCTTAATTGTTTTTGGTTTTGTTATTGTAGGTCTTTTCCATCTCTAGTGTTTCCTGCCTAGAGAAGTTCCTTTAGCACTTGTTGTAAAGCTGGCTTGGTGGTGCTGAATTCTCTTAGCTTTTGCTTATCTGTAAAGGTTTTAATTTCTCCATCAAATCTGAATGAGATCCTTGCTGCGTAGAGTAATCTTGGTTGTAGGTTTTCTCCTTCATCACTTTAAATATGTCTTGCCACTCCCTTCTGGCTTGCAGAGTTTCTGCTGAAAGATCAGCTGTTAACCTTATGGTGATAACCTTCTGTGTTAATTGTTGTTTTTCCCTTGCCTCTTTTAATATTTGTTCTTTGTATTTAAGTTTTGATAGTTTGATTAATATGTGTCTTGGCATGTTTCTACTTGGATTTATTCTGTATGGGACTCTCTGTGCATCCAGGTCTTGATTAACTATTTCTTTTCCCATATTAGGGAAATTTTCAACTATAATCTCTTCAAATATTTTCTCAGTCCCTTTCTATTTCTCTTATTCTTCTGAGACACCTATAATTCAAATGTTGGTGCATTTAATGTTGTCCCAGATGTCTCTGAGACTTTCCTCAATTCTTTTCATTCTTTTTTCTTCATTCTGCTTTGCAGTTGTTATTTCCACTATTTTATCTTCCAAGTCACTTAACCACTTTTCTGCCTCAGTTATTCTGCTATTGATCTCTTCTAGAGAATTTTTAATTTTATTTATTATGTTTTTCATCACTGTTTCTTTGCTCTTTAGTTCTCCTAGGTCATTGTTAAACTTTTCTGGTGTTATTTCCATTCTATATCCAAGATTCTGGTTCATCTTTACTCTCATTATTCTGAATTCTCTTTCAGGCCGACTGCCTATTTCCTCTTCATTTCTTAGGTCTGGTGAGGTTTTGCCTTGCTCCATCTGCTGTGTGTTTCTCTGTCTTCTCATTTTGCTTAACTTACTTTGTTTGGGTTCTCCATTTTGCAGCCTGCAGGATTGTAGTTTTCTTTGTTTTTGGTGTCTGTCCCCAGTGGCTATGGTTGGTTCAGTGGGTTGTGTAAGTTACCTGGGGGAGGGGACTAGTGCCTGTGTTCTGGTGGATGAGGCTGGGTCTTTTCTTTCTGGTGGGCATGTCCACATCTGGCAGTGTGTTTTTGGATGTCTGTGGCCTTATTATGATTTTAGGCAGCCCCTCTGCTGTTGGATGGGGTTGTGTTCCTGTCTTGCTAGTTGTGTGGCGTAGGGTATCCAACACTGTAATTTGTTGGTCGTTGAGTGCAGCTGTGTCTTGGAATTGAGATGGATATCTCTGAGAGATTTTTACCATTTGATATTACGTGCAGCAGGGAGGTCTCTTGTGGACCAGTGTCCTGAACTTGGTTCTCCCACTTCAGAGGCACAGCCCTGTTGCCTGGCTGGAGCACCAAGGGCCTGTCATTCACACAGCTCAGAATAAAAGGGAGAAAAAGAAGAAAGAAAGAAAGAAAAAGATAAGATAAAATAAAATAGAATGAAATAAAGTTATTAAAATAAAAAATAATTGTCTTGAAAAAAAATTTTTTAAGTAAAAAAGAAAAAAAAATATACTGACAGACAGAACCCTAGGACAACTGAAAAGAAAAGCTATACAGAAAAAATTACACAGATAACCGTACACATACATACTCACAAAAACATCAAAAGGGAAAAAAAAATACATCCTTGCTCCCAAAGTCCACCTCCTCAATTTGGGATGATTCACTATATATTCAGGTATTCAACAGATGCAGGGTACATCAAGTTGATTGTGGAGATTTAATCCACTGCTCCTGAGTCTGCTGGTAGAAATTTCCCTTTCTCTTCTTTATTTGCAGAGCTCTTGGGGTTCAGTTTGGATTTGGACCCGCCTCTGCATGTAGGTCGCTTAGGGCAAGTGTTCTTTGCTCAGACAGGATGGGGTTAAAGGAGCAGCTTCTTCGGGGACTCTGGCTCACTCAGGTCAGGGGGAGGGAGGGGTATGGATGCAGGGTGAGCCTGCAGCCTCAGAGGCCAGCATGACGTTGCTGCAACATGAAGTGCACAGTATGTTCTCCCAGGGAATTTGTCCCTGGATCACATGACCCTGGCAGTGGCGGGCTGCACAGGCTCAGGGGAAGGGAAGTGTGGATAGTGACCTGTGCTTGCACACAGGCTTCTTTGTGGTTGCAGCAGCAGCCTCAGCATCCCATGCCCATCTCTGGGGTTTGCGCTGATAGCCGCAGCTCACACACGTCTCTGGAGCTCCTTTAAGTGGCTCTGTTAATCTCCTCTCATTGTGCACCAGGAAACAATGAGGCAAGAAAAAGTCTCTTGCCTCTTTGTCAGCTGCAGTCTTTTTCCCAGACTCCCTCCCAGCTAGCCGTGGCACACTAGCCCCATTCAGGCTGTGTTCACGCAGCCAACACCAGTCCTCTCCCTGGGATCCTACCTCTGAAGTTGGAGGCTCAGCTCCAAGCTCCCGTCCATCCTGGCGGGTGAGCAGACAAGCCTCTTGGGCTGGTCAGTTCTCTTCGGCACTGATCCTCTGTGCAGGAGTCTCACCGCTTTGCCCTCTGCACCCCTGTTGCTGCACTCTGCCCCGTGGCTCCAAAGCCTCCCCCTCCACCACCCACAGTCTCCACCCATGAAGGTGCTTCCTAGTGTGTGGAACCGTTTCCTCCTTCACAGCTCCCTCCCATTGTTGCAAGTCCTGTCCCTATACTTTTGTCTTTGTTTTTTCTTTTGTCCCATCCAGGTTCTTGAGGCATTTCTTTCCTTTTGGGAGGTCTGAGGTCTTCCTCCAGCGTTCAGTAGGTGTTCTGATGGAGTTGTTCCACACGTAGATGCATTCCTGATGTATCTGTGGGGAGGAAGGTGATCTCCATGTCTCATTCTTCTGCCATCTTGAAGCTCTAGCTATTTTTTTTTACATCTGGTAGTGTATATATGTCAATGCCACACTTTCTCTTCATCCCAGCTTACCTTCCCACCCCCCACCATGTCCTTAAGTCCATTCTCTACGCCTATGTCTTTATTCCTGTCCTGTCCCCAGGTTGTTCAGAATGTTTTTCTTATTTAGTTTCCATGTATTTGTGATAGCATATGGTATTTGTTTTTCTTTTTGACTCACTTCACTGTGTATGACAAACTCTAGATCCATCCACTTCACTACAAGTAACTCAACTTTGTTTCTTTCCATGGCTGAGGAATAATCAATTGTATATATGTGCCACATCTTCCTTATCCATTCATCTGTCAATAGACACTTAGGTTGCTTCCATGTGCTGGCTATTGTAAATAGAGCTGAAGTGAATATGATGGTACATGTCCCTTTTTGAATTATGGTTTTATCAGGGTATATGTCCAGTAGTGGGATTGCTGGGTCATCTGGTAATTCTATTTTTAGTTTTATAAGGAACCACCATACTGCTCTCCATAGTGGCTGTATCAGTTTACATTCTAGCCAACAGTGCAAGAGGGTTCCCTTTTCTCCACACCCTTGTCAGCATTTATTGTTTTTAGATTTTTTAATGATGGCCATTCTGACTGGTGTGAGGTGATACCTCATTTTAGTTTTGATTTATGTTTCTCTAATGATTAGTGATGTTGAGCATCCTTTCATGTGTTTGATGGCAAACTGTATACCTTATTTGGAGAAATGTGTATTTAGGTCTTCTGCCCATTTTTGGATTTGGTTTTGTGATATCGAGCTGTATGGGCTCTTTGTAAATTTTGGAGGTAAATCCTTTCTCAGTTGCTTCTTTAGCAAATATTTTCTCCCATTGTGAGGGTTCTTTATGGTTTCCATTCTTTACGGTTTCCTTTGCTGTGCAAAAAATTTTAAGTTTCATTAGGTCCCATTTGTTTATTTTTGGTTTTATTTCCATTTCTCTAGGAGGTGGTTCCAAAAGGATCTTGCTGTGGTTTATGTCATAGAGTGTTCTGCCTAAGTTTTCCTCTAAGAGTTTTACAGTGTCTGGCCTTACATTTAGGTCTTTAATCCATTTTGAGTTTATTTTTGTGTATGGTGTTAGCGAGTATTTTCCTTTCAATCTTTTAAATGTAGCTGTCCAGATTTCCCAGCACCACCTATTAAAGAGGTTTTCTTTTCCCCATTGTATATTCTTGCCTCCTTTATCAAAAATAAGGTGACCCACAAAGAAAGAAAACTACAGGCAAATATCACTGATGAACATAGATGGAAAAATCCTCAACAAAATACTAGCAAACAGAATCCAACAGCACATTAAAAGGAGCATACACCATGATCAAGTGGGGTTTATTCCAGAAATGCAAGGATTCTTCAATATACGCAAATCTATCAATGTGATAAACCATATTAACAAATTGAAGGAGAAAAACCATGTGATCATCTCAATAGATGCAGAGAAAGCTTTTGGCAAAATTCAACACCCATTTATGATAAAAACCCTGCAGAAAGTAAGCATAGAGGGAACTTTCCTCAACATAATAAAGGCCATATATGACAAGCCCACAGCAAACATCATCCTCAATGGTGAAAAACTGAAAGCATTTCCACTAAGATCAGGAACAAGACAAGGTTGCCCACTCTCACCACTCTTATTCAACATAGATTTGCAAGTTTTAGCCACAGCAATCAGAGAAGAAAAGGAAATAAGAGGAATCCAAATCGGAAAAGAAGAAGTAAAGCTGTCACTGTTTGCAGATGACATGATACTATACATAGAGAATCCTAAAGATGCTACCAGAAAACTACTAGAGCTAATCCATGAATTTGGTAAAGTAGCAGGATACAAAATTAATGCACAGAAATCTCTGGCATTCCTATACCCTAATGATGAAAAATCTGAAAGTGAAATCGAGAAAACGCTCCCATTTACCGTTGCAACAAAAAGAATAAAATACCTAGGAATAAACCTACCCAAGGAGACAAAAGACCTGTATGCAGAAAATTATAAGACACTGATGAAAGAAATTAAAGATGATACAAATAGATGGAGAGATATAGCATGTTCTTGGATTGGAAGATTCAACATTGTGGAAATGACTCTAGTACCCAAAGCAATCTATAGATTCAATGCAATCCCTATCAAACTACCACTGGCATTTTTCACAGAACTAGAACAAAGAATTTCGCAATTTGTATGGAAACACAAAAGACCCCGAATAGCCAAACCAATCTTGAGAACGAAAAATGGAGCTGGAGGAATCAGCCTCCCTGACTTCAGACTATACTACAAAACTACAGTAATCAAGACAGTATGGTACTGGCACAAAAACAGAAAGATAGATCAATGGAACAAGATACAAAGCCCAGAGCTAAACCCATGCACATATGGACACCTTATCTTTGATAAAGGTGGCAGGAATGTACAGTGCAGAAAGGACAGCCTCTTCAATAAGTGGTGCTGGGAAAACTGGACAGATACATGTAAAAGTATGAGATTAGATCACTCCCTAACACCATACACAAAAATAAGCTCAAAATGGATTAAAGACCTAATTGTAAGGTCAGAAACTATCAAACTGTTAGAGGAAAACTTAGGCAGAACACTCTATGACATAAATCACAGCAAAATCCTTTCTGACCCACCTCCTAGAGAAATGGAAATAAAAACAAAAATAAACAAATGGGACCTAATGAAACTTCAAAGCTTTTGCACAGAAAACAAAACCATAAACAAGACCAAAGGACAACCCTCAGAATGGGAGAAGACATTTGCAAATGAAGCAACTGACAAAGGATTAATCTCCAAAATTTACAAGCAGCTCATGCAGCTCAATAACAAAAAAACAAACAACCCAATCCAAAAACGGGCAGAAGACCTAAATAGACATTTCTCCAAAGAAGATATACAGACTGCCAACAAACACATGAAAGAATGTTCAACATCATTAATCATTAGAGAAATGCAAATCAAAATTACAATGAGATATCATCTCACACCAGTCAGAATGGCCATCATCAAAAAATCTAGAAACAATAAATGCTGGAGAGGGTGTGGAGAAAAGGGAACACTCTTGCACTACTGGTGGGAATGTGAATTGGTTCAGCCACTATGGTGAACAGTATGGAGGTTCCTTAAAAAACTACAAATAGAACTACCATATGACCCAGCAATCCCACTACTGGGCATATACCCTGAGAAAACCACAATTCAAAAAGAGTCATGTACAAAAATGTTCATTGCAGCTCTATTTACAATAACCCAGAGATGGAAACAACCCAAGTGCCCATCATCAGATGAATGGATAAAGAAGATGTGGCACATATATACAATGGAATATTACTCAGCCATAAAAAGAAACGAAATTGAGCTATTTGTAATGAGTTGGATAGACCTAGAGTCTGTCATACAGAGTGAAGTAAGTCAGAAAGAAAAAGACAAATACCGTATGCTAACACATATATATGGAATTTAAGAAAAAATAAAAATGTCATGAATAACCTAGGGGTAAGACAGGATTAAAGACACAGACCTACTGGAGAACGGACTTGAGGATATGGGGAGGGGCAAGGGTGAGCTGTGACAGGGCGAGAGAGATTCATGGACATATATACACTAACAAACGTAAGGTAGATGGGTAGTGGGAAGCAGGGGCATGGCACAGGGATATCGGCTCGGTGCTTTTTGACCACCTGGAGGGGTGGGATAGGGAGAGTGGGGGGTGGGATAGGGAGAGTGAGAGGGAGGGAGACGCAAGAGGGAAGAGATATGGGAACATATGTATATGTATAACTGATTCACTTTGTTATAAAGCAGAAACTAACACACCATTGTAAAGCAATTATACCCCAATAAAGATGTTAAAAAAAAAAATAAGGTGACCATATATGCGTGGGTTTATCTCTGGGTTTTCTATTCTGTTCCATTGATCTATATTTCTGTTTTTGTGTCAGTACCATACTGTATTATTTACTGTAACTCTGTAGTATAGTCTGAAGCCAGGCAGCCTGATTCCTCCAGCTCCATTTTTCTTTCTCAATGTTCCTTTGCTATTTGGGGTCTTTTGTGTTTCACAAATTGCGAATGTTTTTGTTTTAGTTCTGTGAAAATTGTCATTGGTAGTTTAATAGGGATAGCATTGAATCTGTAGATCGCTTTGTGTAGTATAGTCGTTTTCACAATGTTGATTCTTCCAATCCAAGAACATGGTATATTTCTCCATCTGTGTGTATCATCTTTAATTTCTTTCATCAGTGTCTTATAGTTTTCTGCATACAGGTCTTTGGCTCCTTAGTTAGGTTTATTCCTAGGTATTTTATTCTTTTTCTTGTAATGGTAAATGGGAGTGTTTCCTTAATTTCTCTTTCAGATTTTTCATTATTAGTGTATAGGAATTCAAAAGATTTCTGTGCATTAATTTTGTATCCTGCTACTTTACCAAATTCATTGATTAATTCTAGTAGTTTTCTTGTAGCATCTTTAGGATTCTCTATTTAGAGTACCATGTCATCTGCAAAGAGTGAGTTTTACTTCTTTTTTTCTGATTTGAATTCCTTTTATTTCTTTTTATTCTCTGACTGTTGTGGCTAAAACTTCCACAACTATTTTATATAATAGTGATGAGAGTGGGAAAACTTTTCTTGTTCCTGATCTTAGTGGAAATGGTTTCAGTTTTTCACCATTGAGAATGATGTTGGCTGTGCATTTGTCATTTATAGCCTTCATTATGTTGAGGTAAGTTCCCTGTATGCCTACATTTTGGAGGGTTTTATTCATAAATGTGTTGAATTTTGTCGAAAGATTTTTCTGTATCTATTGAGATGATCATTTGGTTTTTCTCCTTCAATTTTTTAATATGGTGAATCACATTGATTGATTTGTGTATATTGAAGAATCCTTGCATTCCTAGATTAAACCCCAGTTGACCATGGTGTATGATCTTTTAATGTGCTTTTGTGTTCTCTTTGCTAGTATATTGTTGAGAATTTTTGCTTCTATGTTCATCAATGATATTAGCCTGTAGTATTCTTTCTTTGTGACATCATTGTCTGGTTTTGGTATCAGGGTGATGATGACCTCATTCATTGAGTTTGGGAGTGTTCCTCCCCCTGCTATATTTTGGAAGAGTTTCAGAAGGATAGGTGTTAGCTCTTCTTTAAATGTTTGATAGAATTCGCCTGTGAAGCCATGTGGTCCTGGGCTTTTGTGTATTGGAAGATTTTTAATCACAGTTTCAATTTCAGTGCTTGTGATTGATCTGTTTATATTTTCTATTTCTTCCTGGTGCAGTTTCGGAAGGTTGTGCTTTTCTAAGAATTTGTCCATTTATTCCACGTTGTCCATTTTATTGGCATAGAGTTGCTTGTAGTAATCTCTCATTATCCTTTGTATTTCTACAGTGTCAGTTGTTATTTCTTCTTTTTCATTTCTAATTCTGGTGATTTGAGTCTTCTCCCTTTTTTTCTTGATAAATCTGGCTAATGGTTTATCAATTTTGTTTATTTTATCAAAGAACCAGCTTTTTTTTTTTTGATCTTTGCTATAATTTCCTTCAATTATTTTTCATTGATTTCTGATCTGATCGTTATGATTTCTTTCCTTCTGCTAACTTTGGGGTTTTCTTTCATTCTTCTTTCTCTGATTGCTTTAGTTGTAAGGTTATGTTGTTTATTTGAGATATTTCTTCTTTCTTGATGTAAATTGTATTGCTATAAAGTTCCCTCTTAGAACTGCTTTTGATGCATCCAATAGGTTTTGGGCCTTCGTGTTTTCATTGTCATTTGTTTCTAAGTATTTTTTAATTCCCTCTTTGATTTTTCCAGTGGTTTCTTGGTTATTTAGCAGCATATTTTTTAGCCTCCATGTGTTTGTATTTCATACAGATTTTTTTCCTGTAATTGATATCTAGTCTCATAGTGTTGTGGTCAGAAAAGATTCTTGGAACAATTTCAATTTTCTTAAATTTACCAAGGCTTGATTTGTGACCCAAGATATGATTTATCCTGGAGAATGTTCCATGAGCACTTGAGAAGAAAATGTATTCTGGTGTTTTTTGTATAGAATGTCCTATAAATATCAGTTAAGTCCAGCTTGCTTTAATATATCATTTAAAGTGTGTGTTTCCTTTTTTAATTTCATTTTGGATGATCTGTCCTTTATGAAAGTGGGGTGTTAAAGTCCCGTACTATGATTGTGGTACTGTCAATTTCCCCTTTTATGGCTGTTCACATTTGCCTTATGTATTGACGTGCTCCTATGTTGGGTGCATAAATATTTACAATTGTCATATCTTCTTCTTGGATTGATCCTTGATTATTTTGTAGTGTCCTTCTTTGTCTCTTGCAATAGCCTTTATTTTAAAGTCTATTTTGTCTGATATGAGAATTGCTACTCCAGCTTTCTTTTGATTTCCATTTGCATGGAATATCTTTTTCCATCCTCTCACTTTCAGTCTATGTGTCCCTAGGTCTGAAGTGGGTCTCTTGTAGACAGCATTTATATGGGTCTTGTTTTTGTACCCATTCAGCCAGTCTATATCTTTTGGTTGGAGCATTTAATCCATTTACATTTATGGTAACTATCAATATGTATGTTCCTATTACCATTTTCTTGATTGTTTTGTTTTTGTAAGTCTTTTCCTTCTCTTGTGTTTCCCACCTAGAGAAGTGCCTTTAGCATTTGTTGTAAAGCTTGTTTGGTGGTACTGAATTATCTTAAATTTGCCTGTCTGTAAAGGTTTTAATTTCTCTGTTGAATCTGAATGAGTTCCTTGCTGGGTAGAGTAATCTTGGTTGCAGGTTTTTCTCTTTCATCTCTTTAAATATGTCCTGCCACTTCCTTCTGGCTTGCAGAGTTTCTGCTGAAAGTTCATCTGTTAACCTTATGGGGATTCCGTTGTATGTTTGTTTTTTTTGTTTTGTTTTGTTTTTGCACTTGCTGCTTTTAATATTTGTGCTTTGCATTTAATGTTTTATAGTTCAATTAATATGTTTCCTGATGTGTTTTTCCTTGGATTTATCCCACATGGGACTCTCTGTGCTTCCTGGACTTGATTAACTATTTCCTTTACCATATTAATGAAGTTTTCAACTATAATCTCTTCAAATATTTTCTCAGTCTTTCTGTTTCTCTTCTTCTTCTGGGGCCTCTATAGTTAGAATATTGGTGCATTTAATGTTGTCCCAAAGACCTCTGAAACTGTCCTCAATTCTTTTATTTTTTTTTTCTTTATTCTGCTCTGTGATAGTTATTTCCACTATTTTATCTTCCAGGTCATCCATCAGTTCTTCTGCCTCAGTTATTCTGCTATTGATCCCTTCTAGAAAATTTTTACTTTCATTTACTGTGTTGTTCATCATTGTTTGATTGCTCTTTAGTTCTTCCAGGTCCTTGTTAAATGTCTTTTGTATTTTCTCCATTCTATTTCCAAGATTTTGGATCATCTTTAGTATCATTATTCTGAATTCTTTTTCAGGTAGACTGCCTATTTCCTCTTCATTTGTTTGGTCTCATGGGCTCTTACCTTGCTCCTTCATCTGCTGTGTTTCTCTGTCTTCTCATTTTGCTTTACTTACTGTGTTTGGGGTCTCCTTTTCACAGGCTTCAGGTTGGTAATACCCATTGTTTTTAGTGTCTGCCTCCAGTGCTAAGGTTTGTTCAGTGTGTTGTGTAGGCTTCCTGATGGAGGGGACTAGTACCTGTGTTTCGGTGGATGATGCTGGATCTTGTGTTTCTGGTGGGAAGCACTGCGTCTGGCGGTGTGTTTTGGTATTTCTGTGACCTTATTATGATTTTAGGCAGCCTCTCTGCTAATGGGTAGGTTTGTGTTCCTGCCTTGCTAGTTGTTTGGCATAGCGTGTCCAGCACTATAGCTTGCTGGTCATTGTGTGGAGCTGGGTCTTAGCTTTGATATGGAATTCTCTGGGGGAACTTTCACCATTTGATATTATGTGGATCCAGTCACTATCTGGTGAAACAATGTCCTGATCTTGGCTCTCCCACCTCAGAGACAGAACCCTGATGCCTGGCCAGAGCACCAACCCCCTGTCAGCCGCATGGCTCAGAAGAAAAGGGAGAAAAATAAAGAAAGAAAGAAAAAATAAAATAAAGGTTATTAAAGTAAAAAATAAATTAGAAATAAAATAATTGAAAAGTAATTAAAAAAAAGAGGTCTTCCCTGGTGGTGTAGTGGTTGAGAGTCTGCCTGCTGATGCAGGGGACATGGGTTCATACCCTGGTCCAGGAAGATCCCACATGCCACGGAGCAGTTGGGCCAGTGAGCCATGGCTCTGAGCCTGCGTGTCCAGAGCCTGTGTTCTGCAATGTCAGAGACCACAACAGTGAGAGGCCCACGTACCACAAAAAAATAAAAAATAAATAAAAGAAGAAAGAAAGAAGAGAGCAACCAAACCAAAAAAGAAATCCATCAATTGTAACCAGTGCTAAAAACTATCCTAAAAAAAAAAAAAGGACAGACAGAACCCTGGGAAAAATGGTAAAGGCAAAGCTATACAGACAAAATCACACACAGAAGCATACATCGACACACACACAAAAAGAGAAAGAGGAAAAAAAAGAAAAATCAGGTATTCCACAGGTGCAGGGTAAATCAAGTTGATTGTGGAGATTTGGTCTGCTGCTCCTGATGTTGCTGTGAGAGATTTCCCTTTCTCTTCTTTGTTCACACAGATCCTGGGGTTCAGCTTTGGATTTGGCCCCGCCTCTGGGTGTAGGTCGCCTGAGGGCTTCTGTTCATTGCTCAGACAGGACGGGGTTAAAATAGCAGCTGATTAATGGGCTCTGGTTCACTCAGGCCAGGGGGAGGGATGGGTACATAATGCAGGGCAAACCTGTGGCGGCAGAGGCTGGTGTGACATTGCAACAGCCTGAGATGCACCATGTTCTCCCAAGGAAATTGTCCCTGTATCACAGGACCCTGGCAGTGACAGGCTGCACAGGCTCCTGTGAGGGAAAGTGTGGATATTGACCTGTGCTTTCACACAGGCTTCGTGGTGGCTGCAGGAGGAGCCTTAATGTGTCATGCCCATCTCTGTTGTCCACACTGATAGCCGTGGCTCGGGCCCATCTCTGGAGCTCATTTAGGTGGTGCTCTGAATTCCCTCTCCTCATACACCCAGAAACAGTTGTCCCTTACCTCTTAGGCAGGTCCAGACTTTTCCCCAGACTCCCTCTTGGATAGCTGTGACACACTAAACCCCTTCAGGCTGTCGTCACACAGCCAACCCCAGTCCTCTCCCTGGGATCTGACTTCTGAAAGCTGAGTCTCAGCTCCCATCCCCCACCCACCGTGGTGGGTAAGCAGACAAACCTCTCAGGCTGGTGAGCTCTGGTCAGAACCTATCCTCTGTGTGGGAATCTCTCCACTTTGCTCCCTGCACCCCTGTTGCTGCGCTCTCCTCCATGGCTCCAAGGCTCCCCCACCCCCACCACTACTCCCGATCTCTGCCAGTGAAGGGGATTCCTAGTATGTGGAAACTTTTCCTCCTTCACAGCTCCATCCCAGTGGTGCGGGTCCTGTCCCTCTTCTTTTGTTGGTGTTTTTACTTTTGCCCTACCCAGGTACGTGGGTTTTTTTTACATTTTGGGAAGTCTGAGTTCTTCTGCCACTGTTTAGTAGGTGTTCTGTAGGAGTTTTTCCACATATATATGTATTTCTGATGTATTTGTGGGGAGGAAGGTGATCATCACGTCTTTCTTTTCCATCTTGAAGGCCTCTCTTCTTGTCTTTTTGACAATAGACATCCTGACAGGTGTGAGGGGATATCTCATTTTGGTTTTGATTTGTGTTTCCCTGATGATTAGTGATGTTGAGTATCTTTTCATGTACCTGTTGGCCATTTGCATACTTCTTTGGAAAAACATCTACTCAGGTTCTTTGCCCATTTTTTAATTATGTTACTTGGTTTTTTGCTATATAGATTTGTATGAGTTCTTTGTATATTTTGGATATTAGCCCCATATTGGATATGTGGTTTGCAAATATTTTCTCCCATTTCATTTGTTACCTTTTCATTTTGTCAATGGTTTACATAGCCAGAAAGAAGCTTTTTAGTTTGATGTAGTCTTGTTTGCTTATTTTTTGCTTTTGTTGCCTTTGTTTTGGTGTCAAGTTCAAAAAAAAAAAAAAACAAAAAACATTGCCAGGACAAATGTCAAGGAGTTTACATCTATGCTTTCTTCTAGGAGTTTTATGATTTCAGGTGTTATATTTAACTCTTTAATTCTTTTTGAACTGACTTTTCTGTATGGTGTAAGATAGAGAACCAGTTTTGTTCTTTTGTATTTGGCTAACCAGTATTCCCAGTGCCACTTATTGAAGATATTATCTTTTCCCTATTTTATATTCTTGCTTCCTTTGTTGAAAATTAACTGACCATATATTTCTTCTTAGAAGTTATACATGAAAACAAAGTTTCTTTTTAAAACTTAAAATGGTACCAATAAATCTAAAGACTAGCTTTGACTGCCTCCCAGTGTACCTGTCCCAGCCTTATCTTCGTTCCCATCCCAGAGAAAATCACTGTTAACAGTTTGGTGTGTTCCTCTCTAAACCTTATATATATATACCATTTCATAATTTTCTAGGTATACATTATTCTGCAAATTGCTTCTACCTCTATATATTGTGACTGAGAGATCTATTTATGTCAGTTAATAGACATCTAAGACTTTGCACTTGATAGAAGGGGACAATGAGGCTTATGAAATACAAAAGGCACTCTTAAGATCATGTAACTATTTAGCAATAATCCTGGACAAGAATCCAGGTCTTAATTTCAATTAAAGTCCTTCATCTCTCAGATGTCTTCAATCAGAAGACCTAATCACATTATTTCATGGTAGCTTTTCACTTTGGTATTATAAGTTCTGTTACTTTAATGTTGAATTTTATTTTCAGATATACTTCTGTCAGCAAATAACTCAAATTTGGAAATTGAAAGACATAGAGTATAAAGAAAAATATGTTTTTAAACAGTACTCAATAGCAAACATCTAAAATACATGTTTATTTTTCTCAATGTCAGAACAAAGGGGAAAATTCTATTTTATGTGTGGTCTTTAACTGGTAACACATAGTAATCATTGCAAGCAATGTAAAGGACATATTGGAAGGCCTGAGTATTCCTATATAAGGCAATGTAGTGTTGGCTGGTAAAAAAGAACCACTAAAATGAAAACCATAACTATTGAGGTGGTATGGAAAATGTTTGAGAGAAGTTTCCCATTCACATCCTACACCTGATTACATGAGATTAAAAATGTCAAAGTTTAATTCCTCATCATAAAATTGTCTGTAGATTTCCTCATTGAGGATAAGAGAAAATTCTCTCTCTCAAGTACTTATGCTTGAGGCTTCCCCTCTCATACTAGGTGGAATGGCAAAACCAGAAGTCATGTAATCCCTAGCTAAAATTACTTCCCTATTCCTAGAGCAGTTATGGTTAGTGCCTGAACTTTTTTCATACAAACTGGTTTCTACTATTAAAAAGTATACCTATGTACATAAAACTCTATCACATTCCAAAAAGTGTGATTGCTTTATCATACCACAGTATCATTTTTTCCACATAGCACACTATAATTTTATGTAAGTTGATTATAATTGTAAATTGTCTTAATTTTGACTCTACAATGCTGCTTATTTTATTTCCTCTTTAGAGTTGATTTTATAGTCTATTATTTACCAGCATCAGAAATATCCAAGATGTATATCATTATTATCATAACCCAGACTATATATTGATCAAAGTATTATTTTATCAGTATTTTAAAATGAGTTCACTTTAAATGGGGTTCTGCTAATAACCTTATTGTTCTTAACTTACTCCTTCAGGAAGCAGCAAGATTTCTCCAAGAAAAACATAGTCTGTAACATCTATGCCATTTGATGGACAATATTTTACTATGCTAACATCTCTTCTTGTCCCCGTTTTTGTGAGTCACTGACAACGTGGTATACATAGGGATGTGACAGGAATGATATACAGCTGCAAGGCTTCAACTAGGCTGTCCTGTTTCCACTGGATGCCTTGAGCATTTTGACATAGATAGAGAGTTTTATCAAGCTTGCTGTCCTGAACACAGCTCACCATCTCTCAATTGATAAATTACTTTTTCTAAAATTTTATCTTTTAGATGTAAATATTTTGTGAAGAGATTAATCCTATGGTTGATTCATATTTCAGGGTCAATTATTTTAATCTGATGAGGTAAAAACTCTTTTATTAATATGAGTTTTGACTGAGAACAAAAAGGACTAAAGAGAAATAAACATGAAAGAGATGTACACAAGCCCATGGTAGAAAGAAGTCACTGGATTTCTCCATCTTTGACTCCTTTCTTCTTTCTTTTCCATCTTTGTTATAGATAGAAATTTCCTTCTAACAGGAACACATAAAAACCTATTTCAAAGATGATGTTTCATTTCTTAGTATAAACAACTTCATGATTTTAAGATCCTAAAATTAGAGAGTTAGCTTTTAAAGAGCCGGGTATAAACCTGATGTCTCCAAGTGCCCTGAGCTTTGGATTTTTAAAGTCCATTGATCATGTATATGAAATAAAATTTCAATAAAGTCCACCATACTGTAGTAATGATTTTTTTTACCTCAAAACCTGATGGAGGCTAAAATAGTAGGCAGAGATAATCAGTCTTAGTTCCCACACTTCGACAAAGCTAATTTAGACCTCTCTGAGAGTGGACAATCTAGAGTTCTGCTAGCTCAACATTGTGAATTTAGTATGAAGACCTATTCCCAGGCAAAATAGAATGTTAGATGGTCTTTTTATGAGACAACAGGATCGCAGGTGATTTTATTTAGTCATTTTTATCTCAATGAAAAGTAAATATTCTTAGTTTTCTCATAAGCTTTTTGTCACTAACGCATATTTTATAGACATAATTCAAGTGACTTTATTTCCCAAATGGCTTCGGTGCATTTTCATATGTTGTGTTTTGTTTGAATTCAAAGCAACTCCAGATTCTGAACATTTAAGTTTCATGCCACACAATGGCAGATAAATTTAATATGGAAAAAACCCTTTAGGAATGCAGATACTAGCTTCTTAAACAGGATTATTTCCTCTGGAGCACTAAGATATTATGAGAACAGAGATTTTTTTTTTTTTAATAGCTTAAGAATCAGTATACTTCAATGGGCTCCAAGTAAGTTAGTATTAAAATACATTAATTCATGATAATTTCTTAATCATAGTAAGTCCAGCCCTGGGCTAGATTTTACAGAAAAAAAATGTTAACTTGAGCTGAAAAAATAATGCCTATACATATGAAAGAGTTTTTAACAATGCAAAGTACTCTACTTCAAGATATATACTGAGGTCTAAATTAGTGCTCCAGATGAGATGTGCTACAGAGCTCAGAAGTGGAAACTCAGGGTGTAGATCGAAGAATGTGAGCATAAACTTCGGCAAGAGGTAACACTGATCTTGGCCCTGAATCATGGATAGGTGTGTTTTTAATGTTATTTTTCATAGATTTCATTTTTTAGAGAAGTTTTAGCTTCCCAGCAAAATTGCACACGGAGAATCTCCATATCCCTCTTGGCCCCACCAATATCATAATCTCCCCCAATATCAACATCTTCCACCAGCGTGATACATTTGTCACAATCAATGAACCTACATTGAAACATTGTTATCACCCAAAGTCCATAGTTTACATTAGGTTTACTCTGGTGTTATACAATCTATGGATTCTGAAAAATGTATAATGACATGTATTTTCTATTGCAGTATCATACAGAAGAGTTTCATTGGCCTAAGAAAGGTCTGTGCTCTGCTCATTCCTCTCTTCCATCTAACCACTGGCAAAAACTGTTCATATTACTGTCTCCATAGTTTTGCCTTTTTCAGAATGGTGTATAGTTGGAGTCATACAGTATGCAGTTTTTTTATATTGGCTTCTTTCACTTAGTTATAAAAATTTAAGATTATTTCATGACATTTCATGGTTTGATAGTTCATTTCTTTTTAATATTGAATAATATTCCTTTATCTGGATGTTGCTTGGTTCCTTCCAAGTTTTGGCAACTATGAATAAAACTGCTATAAACACCCACACACAGTGTTTTGTGAGGACATTGGATAAGGTTTATATGTCCCGTGTAAATAAGATATGGAGAAAATATTTGAATTAATTGAATAATTTATTTAGAGATCATAATAATCCTTCTTTATATGTTTTTAATATAGAGATAGAGGACTATATGACAACTCCATAAAAGCATGTGAATATCTCGGGAAGTTTGATGGATATTCATATGACTATTATTAAGATATGAGTAAAGTATTCAATTTAGGATTGAAGCTGAATGCAACATTAAGGAAAGGAAAGGTAAAAGGACTGCTTGTACCAGTTCTCGGTCCCTGCCTGTCTTCTGCTCTGCCCGCATACTTTGAACTTCACCAAATACAAACTCTGCAGTTATTCAGATCTTTCTCTTTTGAAGTCATTGAATGATGATCTGTTTTGAGTTGAGTATGTCTGTTGGAGGGCTCAAAGCTTCCCCTTCACCTAAAAGGCTTATGAAAACCTTTTATCCAACTACAAACTGAACATAACTTCTGGTAAACATAAATATCTTCATTTTGTCTATTTCCAGTGATATTTTAATATCCATCCTACAATTATACCTCAGGCAACTCTCCTATTCCTTAATACAGCTCTGTGTTTATGTAAGGTTAATAAGGAAGAGGAAGGGTGATTTATCTTTATTATTTTTAATTTGATGTTTATATTTTTTTCAGATTTGGTAACATAGCCAAGAGAATATGGGGCCATATTGAGTGAGTCTAAAATACCAAACTATATTAATGACCTTGGCCATTACATAGAAATGTCCAAAAAGGCAAATATTCTGGAACTTTCTGTTGGCTCTTAAGAAGTGTTCCTTCCCTCCCTTCCTCTCTTCCTTCACATTTAAAGAATTGCAAAAGCTAAGTTTCTTGCCAAATAGGATTCAAGCTGTCTAGGAAAGAGTATCAAACAGAACTTATCTACAACAAGATAAAAATGAAATTAAAATCCTTATTGTTGGTCACATTATTTTTTTCTTTTTTGCTACTGGTAACTTTGATGAAAATTTCTGTTTGGATGTTGTTTATAATAGAATTATGTTATGGAATAGTTCAAATAAAGAGTAGCCATGTTTATTTCTCCATGAAGAACATAGAAACTTAGAGTTGAAAGGCAAGTTTAGAATAAAACTATCCTAAAGCTTTCATTTTTAAGTTGAAGCCACTCAAGTCAAATGATTTTCCTGAGTTCATCTTAACGGTAGCCAGAAATGGTGCCCAAATCACCCAGCTTCTTACATTGTAGCATAATGCATAATACCATAGTGCATAAACCTATCAATATATTTAATGATAATTAAAATACATCACTCAAAAGAGTCTCATAAAATCCCACAAGGACCCAGAGGCAAAAAATATACAAATCAGTTTTCACTGCAAAGTAAAGGAGCTGTTACAGTGGAGGATTACTGGACTGAATGTCAATATTATGACATAGTATGAGTGTGTTTCGTGTTTGGTAATTGTAATCATTGTTGCTTTTGTTGTGGTCATCCATTTACAATGCTTGGTGTCAGTTTATTTATCTCTTGTAAAATTAAAATACAGTGTGTGTGTGTGTGTGTGTGTGTGTGTGTGAAAAAAATAAAAATTAAAAAAATTAAAAAATAAAAGAGTCATAATTTGGAGGAGATGGTGGACGTTTCATCATTTTAGATGTATGTCCTTTGTAGAAAACAAAACAGAACAAATTTATAGCACAAGTGTACATCTGATTAAATGATTCTTATCCCTACTTGTTATTCAAAGTAATAGAGTATAAATAACAATACAAGCTAATGTTCTTTCTGCACTCCTCTGTCCCTTTGTTGTCAACACATGTGCCTGCTTATGTTACATAAGATAGAGTGTATGTTTACCTTTTGTAATTATATGTATAAATATTTGATAGTAGTATACAGTTTTAAAAGGAAGCTTGTCAATAATGTGTCCATCACAAAATGGCTTTTCTCCTTAGCTTTAAGGCACATTTGTCATTCACTAACCCATTAAAAAAGAAATAGATCACAGAATTTCCAGTTGGCATATTCTAAAACCATCACCTTTCTTGTGGTAACAACCCCTTTGAATTAATATATTCAAGATCAAAGGTCTTCCATTATAGCAGGGATATTAAGAAATTAAATATCCATGGCATTGTATAGTCAATGGTAAGTCTACTTTATTTCCTGGCAAGAAAGTAATTTAAATAAACCACATTTTACTATAATTATAATGTTATAAATAATATAATCCATCTAGGGTGGAGTGAAGTTGGAAATTTTAGCTTGTGGTACAAAGAATCCTAGTTCTAAAGAGATTATTTAAATTAACTTACTATAACTGTACATTGGTGAATACATTGAGTTAATGTTGGGTCAGTAGAATCTCTTCATGTATCAGTATACCTGAGGGAACCTGGTTACCCTGAGTGTTTTTTAAAGGGGATATATCACTTATTTGTGAAATAGCATGTATTAACTTCTTATGTAACAAATACAATTGATAGAAGTGTTGTCCCTTATATTAAAATGCATTTTAATTTTTAATATATTTTAAATTAATACTTTATATTTTAGAACAGGTTCAGTTTTATATTGAGTGGAAAGTACAAAGAGCTCCCCTAAACTCCCTATTCCCACACACATACAACCTTCTCCACTCCCACTATCAACATTTCACAACAGAGTGGTACATTAATTACAACTGATGAACCTACCTTAACATATCATTATTACCCAAAGTCCATAGTTTATATTAGGGTTCACTCTTGGTGCTATACATTCTATGGGTTTTGACAAATGTATAATGACAGGTATCTACCACTGTAGTAACATACAGAATAGTTTCACTGCTCTAAGAATCCTCTGTGTTTCATGCCTTCACCCCCACACCATCTTTAAAAACCATTGATCTTTTTACTGTCTACTTTTGCCTTTTCCATAATGTCATATAGTTGGAGTCATACAATATGTAGCCGTTTCAGATTGTCTTCGTTTACTTCGTAGTATGAGCTTAAGATTCCTTCATGTCTTTTCATGGCTTGATAACTCATTTCTTTTTAATATTGAATAATAGTTCACTGTCTGGATGTATCACATTTATTTTTCCAGTCACGTACTAAAGGATATTTTGGTTGCTTCCAAAATTTGGCAATTATGAATAAAGCTGCTATAAACATCTGTTTTCAGGTTTTTGTGTAGACATTAGTTTTAAACTCCTTTGAATACATACAAAAATCTGTATTGGATGTACTTATTGGATGGTATTAAGTTTTATAAAAACCTGCCAAACTGTTTTCTAAAGTGGCTTTTGCCACTTTGCATTCCCACCAGCAATGAATGAGTGTTCCTGTTTTTTCACATCCTCTCCAGCAGTTGAAGTCATCAGTGTTCTGGATTTTGCCCATTGTGATAAGTTTATAGTGGTATTTCCTTGTTGTTTTAATTTGTATTTTTCTGATGACATATGATGTTAAGCATCTGTTTATTTGCTTAAATGCTCTCTGTATGGATCCTTGGTGAGGTGTCTATTAAGGTCATTGACCCATTTTTCAATTGGGTTATTCGTTTCCTTATTATTGGGTTTTAAGATTTTCCTGTATATTTTGTGGGTTATTTATCAAATTTGTCTTTTGCAAATATTTTCTCCTAGTCTGTGGCTTGCCTTCTCATTCTTTTGACATTGTCTTTCAAACAGTAGATATTTTTAATTTTAATAAAGTCTAGCTTATCAATTAATTTGATGATGATGGATTATGACTTTGGTGTTTTATATAAAAAGTCCTCACCAGAACTCACCATCAAAAAAACCAAACAACTAGGGGCTTCCCTGGTGGCGCAGTGGTTGAGAGTCTGCCTGTCGATGCAGGGGACATGGGTTCGTGCCCCGGTCCGGGAAGATCCCATATGTGGTGGAGTGGCTGGGCCTGTAAGCCATGGCCGCTGAGCCTGTGCATCCGGAGCCTGTGCTCCACAATGGGAGAGGCCACAACAGTGAGAGGCTCGCATACCGCAAAAAAAAAAAAAACAAAAAACTCAATTAAAAAAATGGGAGAAGATCTAAATAGACATTTTCCAAAGAAGACATAGAGATGGCCAGTGGACACATTAGAAGATGCTCAACATCAATAATCATCAGAGAAATACAAATCAAAACCACAATGAGATATCACCTCATGCCTGTCAGAATGGACATTATCAAAAAGACCACAAATAACAAGTGTCAGTGAAGATGTGGAGAAAAGGGTACCCTCCTGCACTGTTGGTGGGAATGTAAATTGGAGCAGTCATTATGGAAAACAGTATGGAATATTCCTCAAAGAATTAAAAATAGAACTACCATATAATCCAGCAATTCCACTCCTGAGTATTTATCCAAAGAAAACAAATACACTATTTAAAAAAAAAAAAATATATATATATATATATATATATATATATATACACCCAACATTATTTACAATAGCCAAGATATGGAAGCAACCTAAGTGTTCATCAATAGATGAATGGATAGAGAAGATGTATATATGCAATGGAATATTAGACTTAAAAAAGAATAAAATCTTGTCATTTGCAACAACATAGATGGACCCACAGGGTTTTATGTTAAGTGAAATAAGTCAGACAGAGAAAGACAAATACTGTGTGATTTCAGTTGTATGTGGAATCTAAAAGACAAAATAAATAAAGCAATATAACAAAACAGAAAAAAAGTTAAAAATACAGAGAATAAACAGGTGGTTGCCAGAGGAGAGCAGGGTGGGGGAGGGAAATATAGGTGAGGGAAATTAAGAGGTACAAACTTCCAGTTGCAAAAGAAATGTCATGGGAATGAAGTGTACAGTGTGGGAAACATAGTCAATAAAAATGTAATATCTTAGTATGGTGACAGATCATAACTAGACTTACCATGGTGATCATTTTGAAATTTATAGCAATATCTAATCACTATGCTGTATAACAAGAACTAATATAGTGTTGTTATATTTCTCAAACTAACTAACAAACTCATAGCAAAAGAGATCAAAAGAGGCAGGAGGTGGGAGAAGGGGAATTGGAGGAAAGCAGTCAAAAGGTACAAACTTCCAGTTATAAGATAAATAAGTACTAGGAATGTAATGCACAACATGATAAATATAATTCACACTGCTGTATGTTGTATATGAAAGCTGTTAAGATAGAGAACTCCTAATAGTTCTCATCACAGGGAAACTATTATTTTTCTATTTCTTTAATTTTGTATCTATAAAGATGATAGATATTCATTAAACTTATTGTGATAATCACTTCATGATATAAGTCAAATAATTATTCTGTACCCCTTTAACTTATACAATGCTGTATGTCAATTATATCTCAATAAAACTGGAAGAAAAGGTGTTAAAAAAATAAGTAAAAAGTCATCTCCCTATCTAAGGTCATCTAGATTTTCTCTTATGTTATCTTCTAAGAGTTTTATAGTTTTACATTTTATGTTTACGTCTATTATCCCTTTTGAGTTAATTTTTCTGAAAGGTATAAGTCTGTGTCTAGATTCATATTTTTTCTTGTGTATGTCCAGTTGTTCCAGCACCATTTGTTAAAGATTTTCTTTGCTCCATTGTATTTACTTTGCCACTTTTTCAAAGATCAATTGATTGTATGTATGGGGGTCTATTTTGAGGCTATTTTGTTCCATTGACCTATTGGCCTTTTCCTTCACCAATACCACATTCCTTTGGTTACTGTAGCTTTATAGTAAATTTTGAAGTCCGTTAATGGCAGTCTGTTGACTTTGTTCTTGTCCTTCAATATTGTGTTGGCTGTTCTGGGTCTTTTGCCTCTCCATATAAACTTTAGAATCTGTTTGTTAATATCCACAAAATAATTTGCTGGAATTTTTATTAGGATTGTATTGAATTCATAGATCAAGTTGGGAAGAACTGATATCTTGACACTATTGAGTCTTCCTATTTATGAACATGACATATCCTTCCATTTATTTAGTTCTGCCTTGATATCTTTCATCAGAGTTTCATAGTTTTTGTAATATAGATCTTATGCATATTCTGTTAGATTTATGTCTAAGTATTTCATTTTGAGGATACTAATATAAATTATAAGGTGTCTTAATTTTTAATTCCACTAGTTCATTGCTGGTATATTAGAAAGTAATTGAAGTTTTACATTAACCTTATATCTTGCAAATTTGCTATAATGGCTTTAAGTGCTATAATGTTTTTGTCCATTCTCTAAGATTTTTTGCATAGTAATGTCATTGGCCAACAAAATTTTATTTCTTCCTTTTCAATCTGTATACCTGTTGTTTATTTTTTGTTTTAATAAATTATCCAAGACTTCCAGTACAATGTTGAAAATCTGTGGTGAAAGGGCCTTGTTTCTGACCTTAACAGGAATACTTTGAGTTTCTCACCATTATATATGATGTTAGCTGTAGATTTTTTGTAAATTTTTAAAATTAAATTAAGGAAGTTTCTCTGTATTCCTAGCTTTCCAGGATTTTTTTTTTTATAATTAATATGTGTTGGTTTTTGTCAAATGCCTTTTCTATATCTATGGATACAAACCTAACCTTTCTTAAGTCTGTTGTTATGAGGAATTACATTAATTGATTTTCAAATGTTGAACAAGTCTTTTATATCTTGGATAAATCTCACTTGGTCATGAGTGGGGGGAGTATAGATTTTCTTAAACATGGTTTTTGCTAGAACTTTGTTGAAGATTTTTACACATAAGTTCATGAGAGATATTGGTCAGTGGTTTCCTCAAAATGTCTTTGTTTAGTTTTGGTATTATGGTAATTCCAGTCCCATAGCATTAGCTAAGGAAATATTCCTATGGATTCTATCTTCAGAAAGAGATTATAGAGAATTGGAATACTTTGGTAGAATAAATCAGTGAGTCCAGCTGTACCTGGTGCTGTATTTTTATTACTCATTAATGCAATTTCTTTAATAGATATATGCTTATTAAGATTGTCTACTTATTTTTGTGTGAGTTTTGGCAGACTGTATTTTAAGGAATTGACCATTTCATCAAGGTTATCAAATTCATGGTCATAGAATTGTTCATAATATTCCTCTGCCTTTTTTCTTAATGTTCATGGGAGATGTAGGGATGTCCTTTCTTTCAGTATTTCTGATATTAGTAATTTTGCTTCTCTCTCTTTTTTCTTAGTTAATCTAGCAAGAGGCTTAACTATTTTATTGACCTTTTCAAAGAATCATGTTGTTTTTTGTTTTGTTTTGTTTTGTTTTGCTTTTCCTTATTGTTTCTTGTTTTCAATTTCATTGATTTCTTCTCTATTTTTTTCTTCTGCTTACTTGAATTTAATTTGCTCTCTATTTTCTACTTTCCTAAGGTGGAAGCTCAGATTACTGATGTTAGATCTTTTTTCTTTTCTAATATATGTATTCAATACTATAAGTTTCCCTCTAAGTCCTGCTTTTGCTTCATCCCAAAAATTCTAAGTTGTTTTTATTTTCATTTAGTTTAAATAATTTCAAATTTTTCTTGATATTTCTTCTTTCATCCATACTTTATTTACAAGTTATTGTTTAATCTTCAAATATTTTTGGATTTTCCAGCTATCCTTCTGTTATTGATTTCTAAACCACTTCCATTGTGGTCTGAGAACAGACATTGTATGATTTCTATTATTTTGCAATTTCTAAGGTGTATTTTATGGCTAAGAATATGGTCTATCTTGGTGAATGTTCCGTGTGAGCTTGAGAAAAATGTGTATTCTGATATTTTCTATAGATGTCAATTATATTCAGTTGATGAAGTCACTGTTGAATTCCAGGATGTCCTTACTGAATTACTGACTACTGGATCTATTTCTTTTACATATATCCTAATATATTAATGAATTCATCTATTTCTCCTTGCAGTTCCACCAGTTCTCTATCAGTTTTTGCCTCAGAACACACTGTAACAGAAAACTTACTACCCATATGAGAAAAATTATAGTTGCAGTGATAAACATTCATGTATACACTGGCATAGAGAGGAAACTAAAATGATTTAACTGATAGATCTTGTTAATTTATTATCAACTAGGGTACTGTGTAAGGTAATGGCAAAAAAAAAAAATCCTGTCTGGTTTGATAAGCTCTGGACAAGGCACATGGATCTAGGGGATTATATAAATTAAAATATTATTTTCCTCAATTTTTATAAAATAGAGCAGCCACTCATTTGATAGTAATAATATACCCAGATCTGCAAACTAAGGACAGAATAAATCATACTTTCATAAAATCAGCTGTTTTTCATTTTGAAAGAAATTTAGAATCAAATACTAAGCTCATTATTAAAGTCAATTGTTACAATTTGAAATGGATAACATCAGAAATGATCTTGCCTATTGTCTAAGAAGGAATTAATTTAATTATTTGTAATTTTTGCCAACATATTAAAGGCATACATGAGGTGTGGTTCAATTCCTTTCCTCAAATGCATGCTTTGAGACAATCAAAGTAGTTCACCACTATATAACATGTGGGAGTATTTGGAAACATTGATCAGCACCCATATCTTTCCCTGTCACCAGCTGGCAAATTACTGGTAAAACCAAGATTAGCTGGGGGCAAGAGGGGTCAAGATGGTGGAATGCCTCAGACCAAGCAAGCAACAAGACAGGAACGCAACCCCACCAATCAGCAGATAGGCTGCCTAAAGTCATACTAAGCTCACAGACACTCCAAAACACTCCCCTTGACATGGCCCTGCCAAGCAGATGGACAAGACCCAGCTCCACCCACCAGAGTGCAGGCACCAGTCTATCCCACTAGGAAGCCTCATAAGCCTCTGGACCTACCTCACCCAGCTGGGAGTAGAAACCAGAAGCAAGAAGTAATACAACCCTGCAGCCTGCAAAAAGAAAACCACAAACACAGAAAGTTAGACAAAATGAGTAGTCAGAGACATATGTTGTAGAAGAAGGAGCTAGTTAAAAACCCTAAAAAGTAACTAAATAAACAGGAGATAAGCAACCTACCTGAAAAAAAAAATCAGAGTAATGATAGCAAAGATGATCCAAGATCTCAGAAAAAGAATGGAGGTACAGATCAAGAAGATACAAGAAATGATTAAAAAGGACCTGGGAGAACTAAAGAACAAGAAAACAGTGATGAACAATACAATAACTGAAATGAAAAATACACTAGAAGGAATCAACAGCAGAATAACTGAGGCAGAAGAATGGATAAGTGAGCTGAAAGATAGAATGGTGGAAATCACTGCCATGGAACAGAATAAAGAAAACAGAATGAAAAGAAATGAGAACACTCTCAGAGACCTCTGGAACAATATTAAACACACCAACATTCAAATTATAGGGGTCCCAGAAGAAGAAGAGAAATGGAAAGGGGCTGAGTAAATATTTGAAGGGATTACAGTCAAAAACTTCCTTTACATGGGAAAAGAAATGGTCACCCAAGTCCAGGAAGTGCAGAAAGTGTCAGGCAGGATATACCCAAGGAGAAATATGCTGAAACATTTATTAATCAAATTAACAAAAACTAAATACAGAGAAAAAATATTAAAAGAAACAAGGGAAAAGCAACAAACAGTGTATGATGAAATCTCTGAAAGGTTATGAGCTGATTTTTCAGCAGAAACTCTGCAGGACAGAAGGGAGTGACATGATATGTTTAAAGTGATGAAAGGGAAAAACCTATAACAAAGAATTCTCTACCCAGCAAGGCTTTCATTCAGATTCGATGGAGAAATCAAAAGCTTCACAGACAAGCAAAAGCTAAGAGAATTCAGCACCACCAAATCAGTTTTACAACAAATGATAAAGGAATTTTCTAGGCAGAAAACACAAGAGAAGAAGAAGACCTACAAAAACAAACCCAAAATTAAGAAAATGGTAATAGGAACATACATATTAATAATTACCTTGAGTGTAAATGGATTAAATGTTCCAACCAAAAGACAAAGACTGCCTGAATGGATATTAAAACCAGAACCATATATATGCTGTCTACAAGAGACCCACTTTAGACCTAGGGACACATACAGACTGAAAGTGAGTGCATGGAAAAAGATATCTCACACAAATGGAAATCAAAAGAAAGCTGGAATAGCGATACTCATATGAGAAAAAATAGGCTTTAAGATAAAGACTCTTACAAAAGACAAGGAATGACACTATATAATGATCAGGGAATCAATCCAAGAAGAAGATATAACAATTGTAAATATATATGCACCCAACATAGGAGCACCTCAATATGTAAGGAAAATACTAACAACCATGAAAGGGGATATTGACAGGGACACAATAATAGTGGTGGACCTTAACACCGTACTTACACCAATGGGCAGATTATCCAGACAGATAACTAATAAGGAAACCCAAACCTTAAATTACACATTAGACCAGATAGAGTTAACTGATATTTACAGGGCATTCCATCTGAAAGCAGCAGAATACACTTTCTTTTCAAGTTCCCACGGATCATTCTCCAGGATAGATGACATCTTGGGTCACAAAACACGTCAGCAAATTTAAGAAAATTGAAATCATATCAAGCGTTGTTTCTGACCACAATGCTATGAGAGTAGAAATCAGTTACAGGGGAAAAAAAAAACTGTAAAAAACACAACACAGGGAGGCTAAAGAATATGTCACTAAATAATAAATGGATCACTGAGGAAATTAAAGAGGTAATCAAAAAATTCCTGGAGACAAATGATAATGAAAACACGATGATCCAAAATCTATGAGGTACAACAAAAACAGTTCTAAGAGGGAAGTTTATAGCACTACAATCTTACCTCAAGGAACAACCTATCCTTACACCAAAAGCAAACTAGTTAAAGAAGAGTAAATACAACCCAAAGTTAGTAGAAGGAAAGAAAACATAAAGATCAAAGGAGAAAAAAATGAAATAGAGATGAAGAAAACAATAACAAAGATAAGTGAAACTAAAAACTGGTTCTTTGAGAAGAAAAACAACCCGATAAAACTTTATCCAGACTCATCAAGAAAAAAAAAGGGAGAAGACTCAAATCAATAAAATTAGAAATGAAACTGGAGAAGTTACGATGGACACCACAGAAATACAAAGAATCATAAGGGACTACCGAAAGCAACTATACACCAACAGTATGCACAACCTAGAAGAAATGGACAAATTCTTACAGAGATACATCTTTCAAGACTGAACGAGGAAGATATAGAAAATATGAACTGACCAATCACAAGTAGTGAAATTAAAACTGTGATTAAAAATTTTCCAACAAACAGAAGTCTGGGACCAGATGGCTTCATAGTTGAATTCTCTCAAACCTTTAGAGAACAGTTAACGCCTACCCTTCTGAAAATTTTCCAAAAAATTACAGAGGAAGGAACATCCCCAAACTCACTCTATGAGACCACCATTACCCTGATACCAAAAACAGATATGACAAAAAAAGAAAATTATAGGTCAATATCACTGATGAACATAGATGCAAAAATCCTTAACAAAATACTAGCAAACCAAATCCAAAAACATATTAAAAGGATGATACACCATGATCAAGTGAGATTTATCCCAGGGACGCAAGGATTCTTCAATCCACAAATCAATCAATGTGTTCCACCACATTAACAAATTGAAGAATAAAAACCATCTCAATAGGTGCAGAAATATCTGTTGACAAACTTCAACATCCATTTATGTTAAAAACTCTCCAGAACGTGGGCATAGAGGGAACCTACCTCAACATAATGAAGTCCATATACAGCAAACCCACAGCAAACTTCATTCTCAATGGTGAAAAACTGAAAGCATTGCCTCTAAGATCAGGAACAAAACAAGGATGTCCACATTCACCACTTTTATTCAACATACTTCTGGAAATACTAGCTATAGCAGTCAGAGAAGAAAAAGAAATAAAAATCAAAATTGGAAAAGAGGTAAAATTTTCACTGTTTGCAGATGACATGATAGTATACATAGAAATTCCTAAAGATGATACCATAAAACTACTAGAGCTCATCAATGAAATTGGTAAAGTTGCAGGATTCAAAATTAATACACAAAAATCTTTTGCATTCCTCTACATTAACAATGAAACATCAGAGAGAGAAATCAAGGAAACAATCCCATTTACCATCACATAAAAAACCTGGGAATTAACCTACCTAAGGAGGCCAAATAACTTTATTCAGAAAACTACAAGATACTGATGAAAGAAATCAAAGAGGACACAAACAGATGAAGAGATATCCCATGTTCTTGGGTTGGAGAATCAATATTGTAACAATGACTATACTACCCAAAACAATCTACAGATTCAATGGAATCCCTGTCAAATTACCAATGGCATTTTTCACAGAGTTAGAACAAAAAGTTTTGCAATTTGTGGGGAAACACAGCAGACCTGAATAGCCAAAGGAACGTTCAGAAAGAAAATTGGAGCTGGAGGAATCAGGCTACCTGACTTCAGACTATACTACAATGCTACAGTCATCAAAACACTATAGTACTGGTACAAAAATAGAAATATACGTCAGTGGAACAGGATAGAAATTCTAGAGATAAACCCACACACCTATGGTAATCTAATCTATGACAAAGGAGGCAAGAACATACAATGGAGAAAAGACAGCCTCTTCAATAAGTGGTGCTGGGAAAACTGGACAGCTACATGTAAAAGAATAAAATTAGAACACTTCCTGACACCACACGGCAAAATAAACCCAAAATGGATTAAAGACCTTACTGTAAGCCCAGATACTATAAAACTCTTAAAGGAAAACATAGGCAGAACATTCTTTGACATAAATCACAGCAAGATCTTTTCAATCCACCTCCTAGAGTAGTGGAAATAAAAACAAAAATAAATAAATGAGATCTAATTAAACTTAAAGACTTGCAAAGGAAAAAAAACTATAAACAAAATTAAAAGACAATCTTCAAAATGGGAGAAATCATTTGCAAATGAAGCAACTGACAAAGGATTAATCTCCAAAATATAGAAGCAGTTCATGCAGCTCAATATAAAAAACAAAACAAAACAAAACAAAAACCAAAACAGAAACAGCCCAATCAAAAACATAGATGGACGACCTAAATAGACATTTCTCCAAAGAAGACATACAGATGGTTAAAAAGCATATGAAAAGATACTCAACATCACTAATTATTAGATAAATGGAAATCAAAACTACAATGAGGTATCACCTTACAGCAGTCAGAATGGCTGGCATCCAAAAATCTACAAAACAATAAATGTTGGAGAGGGTGTGGACGAAAGGGAACCCTCCTACACTGTTGGTAGGAATGTAAACTAGTACAGCCACTATGGAGGAACAGTACAGAGCTTCCTTAAAAAACTAAAAATAGCGCTAACATATGATCCAGTAATCCCACTCCTGGGCATATATTGGAGAAAACCATAGTTTGAAAAGAATGTTCATTGCAGCACAGTTTATAATAGCCAGGATATGGAAGCAACCTAAATGTCCATGAACAGAGGAATGGATAAAGAAGATGTGAGATATATATATATATATATATATATATATATATATATATATATATAAAATGGAATATTACTCAGCCCTGGAAAAGGAATGAAATAATGCCATTTGCAGAAACATGGATGGACCTAGAGATTGTCATACTGAGTGAAGTAAGTCAGACAGAGAAAGACAAATATCATATGATATCACTTATATCACTTATATGTGGAATCTAAAATACTGTACAAATGAACTTATCTACAAAACATAAATAGAGTTACAGATGTAGAAAACAAAATTATCATTACTTTCCCCCTTAGTATCCATACATTTGTTCTCTACATCTGTGTCTCTCTTTCTGCTTTGCAAATAAGATCATCCATATGATTTTTCTAAGTTCTACATATATTCGTTATTACATCATATTTGCTTTCCTCTTTCTGACTTACTTCATTTTGTATGACTCTCTCTAGCTCCATCCACATCTCTACAAATGACCCAATTTCATTGTTTTTTACAGCTGAATAATATTCCATTGTATATATATATACCATGTCTTCTTTAACCTAAAATGTATACTTTAATCAATAGTCAATCATGAAAACTCATAGTTTGCAGTAAATCAAAGATTACCACTTTGTCTTTATTTCCCAATTCCATTTAAAGTTAAAATTGAAAGGAGTTCATTTTAGAGAGGACACTCTGAATTAATATAATCACACAACCTGGTTACTAATAAAACACTTCTTAAGGAAGAGGCAGTGTAGTTTCGGACTTAGATACTTCAATGCTGGTATCATAGAGCTAATATAATAAGGTTACTTCCATGTCTGGTCCCATCAAGATCTAAGAAGTTTATAAAATATGGAACCATTGGTAATATAAAGCTGTGGGATTGATTATTAAGCCAGAATCCCCAAACTTATACATGAAAATAAGTTTTGACTCTTTCAAAAAAGTCTTGCATTTAAGTGACTTTGACTGTTGCTCTTTAACATCCATAAGGAAAGTCCTACAACTAATGGGATATTATTGCTATCTCACCAGCCCTCTCCTGTAATAGTAAACATTCATGAAAATATATTCATAATATTTCACATATCTCTTCTCATTGTGGACTCCAATTGACTGTTCTCTAATTGGTGACAAAGTGTTCTTCCCATTTTGTTTCCATTAGTGACTGGTGTTTTTACTAAGGATGAAACCAAGTCTAATTTGTCACCTCTGAGTTGAATATTACTTATAAAAGTAGCACCTAAAGTTTTTGAGTTGTCTGTGTTTGTTTTCTGCTATTTTAATGCTCTCACTTTATCTTGCTGCCAGCCACACTTCTTTTAAGGAACTGTTAATCTGATTTAAGAAAGTAGCAACAGAAGCAATGCAATATCACAACTGACTTTGGAGTCAATCCAATGGTATGATCTAATGGCTATCAAGCCATTCATTTTGGTAACCTTGGTGAAAATAGTTTCAGTGGGATTCTGTAGTAGAAGATTCTTGCAATTGGGTAAAGTGTGAACTAGAGCTGAGGAAGTGGCAATTTTAAGTACAGATAGCTTTTAAAGAAGTTTACCCATAAAGTATAGAAAGATTGTTGTGATATAGTCTAAAGATCTCCTCATGTGATAGCCACTGATTACATTATAATAAGTATTCCTATTTTCTTCAAGTTTTAACATTTTCTAGCTTCCCTTAACCAAAGTCTTATGTTGTGTCTATTTCCTTCTGGTTTTTGGGTGTCATTTTGCTTGTCTGAGAAATTAATCTGAGATCTATGGGTAATTAGTGGGTTACCAGATTACTATTCCAGGTAATATAATAATACACTGACAGAACTCTATACAAGGATCAAGTGAACATCTTTAATAATAGGGGTGAGATTGGAGAATGAATACTGAGGACAAATGAGACACCTAGAACCTCTGAAATGACACAATCTAAGAGGTCTACATAACAGTATCAGCCATCATGAAGAAAAATGTGATAGAAATCTATCAACTATGATCAAAGTTAGACCTTAAGGTCCTGTTGTTTATTTCATGGATATACAATGGAGATTTCCAAAGGGAACCTTTCTCAGGTGATTAGTATTGCCTTGGGTTCTCATAGTTATGACCTTAACTGTTGACAGAGAAAAGAGAGAGGGTGATTTTCTGAGAATCTATACCCTCTGTACCGAGATAATTCAACTGACAATCTATGGAGACAAGCAGCTTCACAAGATATTTAAAGTCCAAGAGTTGTCAATTCCCAAGGGGGACTGCTTAGATCCTGGGTTACCAATTTTTTTTCTTTTTTTCCTTTTAAGGAAAGGCTTTGATTCATTGCCACACTCTGTCTGTAAACTGACCAAATTTTAAGAACATTTTTCTAAGCTATTAAGTCTTAAGATATTGCAACCTTTAATGTTGTGACATCTATAATTTGCATTTATTTGGATGATTACATATAATTTTATTGTCTTGTAAAATTTTAAAGATTTTTTAAGGCTGAATGACCCCCTAAACTTCTATAATGTATAGTATGGTGGAAAGGACTGTGATCTGCTACTAATGAGCCACATCATTTTAGGGATAGTACTTAACCTTTCTGAGATTCTGATCAGAAAATGATGGTAGTCGGACACATCATTTTTAAGGGCTCCTTTTTAGAAGTAATAGTTGTATTAAAGAGTCATCTGAACAGAGAATCTCTGGAGAGTCAAACATCTGAGTATTTGGGATCACCCAAGATTTAAATAAATCTTTTTTTTTTCTTTATTTGCCTAGAATCATAAAATTCTATTTCAAAATATTATTTACATACTCACACTTCAACTATTTCTGAAAATAGCATTGGGGTTTCCCACTGAGAAAAAAAAAAAGCCATTTCTCTCATAAGTTGGATAAACAAAAGAAAATCTGAGAAACCTCAAGCACTCACCTATAGTAACCAATTTGTGAAAGTGCTATTTAGAATCTGTCTCCTACTGAGGCTCTAAAGTCTAATTTCTTCAACAGAGGATTTACACATGAAGTATGATAATGTTTAATTAAGGAAATTAGCATAGTCATAGATTGAACAAATACAGAGTACCTCAAATTAACTACAGAACTATTACAGTGACATTGCATATCGTGCAATAGCTCATTAAGCAATATTAGATCACTGGCTCCCTTTGTTCCTGGCTTTATTGTTAGGAACAAAACTAACTTAGCCTTAGTAGCATTTTGTGTAGTAATCAGAATTTTACATATGCTAACACGAGGTCTCTCTGGGGTTCTGAAATACATTTTAGAAACCTCTCCCCCCCACACACACAAACCACTTCAAGCTCCAATGTATTTCTTTAGCAGCACTTCAAAATTTATCTTATTTTGTAACTTGTAGACCTAATTATTAGTGTCTAGATATAAAGTGAGAAAATTTATTTAATTCTTAAATAATGATTTTATTAATATAAATATGTAATTTATACTAATATATACTTTCATATTTGATAATTTCATATTTTTCTGTTAAGTGTGTAGTAAATTAAAAAGAATCAGAGGAATCTTATTAAAGAAGAATATATCACACTGTCAGATTCTCTCCTATCAATCACACTGCTTCCAAGTAGAAGTTTATCCAAATTCTCCTGGATGCTTTCTTTATTTTGAAAATGCTCAAAAACAAACTTACAACATTCCTCTATATGCAATTTCGGAAGAAACTTTTTCTTTACCTGGAAGAAAATTTCTACACATAGTAATTAAATATAACCTCTTAAAGTTAACATGTTTTTCATTAT
Source organism: Delphinapterus leucas (assembly GCF_059928025.1). Lineage (NCBI taxonomy): Eukaryota > Metazoa > Chordata > Mammalia > Artiodactyla > Monodontidae > Delphinapterus > Delphinapterus leucas. The sequence continues at coordinate 58,161,950 of NC_143142.1, read as the reverse complement.
TTCTATTCTGTGTGGAGAAAATCAATGTTCATATACATACACTCCTACATATATAATTACTGTAAGTTCATGAAGAACTTTGTACTGTTCATAACTGTGCCATTAGCAGCTAGAACAGTTTCTTGCACACAAGAGATGCTCAATAAGTATATGATTTAGCTTGAAGTAAGATGTCTATTTGAAATAGGAGGGGTATAGACATGTGCTGTCAGTGAAGATCCTATTTATAAAACATGTGGTGGTCATACAATGACTCTCTAGGTTATCAATCTTCCTGCTCACTGTCCAAAATTATTTAAGGGTGGAGGAAAGCACATTAAAAATCCCAAAATGCTCTTAGTTCTCCAAAATTTACTAGAATTGCAAGCAGCATACCATAGCCTATAAGAGTGTTCCAGGACCAGAATTAATGATCTAAGTAGAGCTCTATACCCAGCATTACTCTGTGGTCCTTCTCTCATCTAACCACCTTACTTGTCAGAAGCAGAAATCAAAGCTTAGAGTTTCACTGATTGACCCAAGCCAAGCCAACTAACAGGGCTAGTGAATAGACTTAGTGCTTGATACCAGCTTTCAGCTTTTTTAAGCTGACAAGAAAAACTTCATCCCTCTTGACTGAATTACCTAGTCTGCTCCACCACCCAACCCCAGTAGTTGTAATGTAATTAGTATGGATTAACTAGACTAATGATTTCTTCCAGGTGAAAGCACATAAAGTATATAGCCACAGTCCCAGGTGTAAGTAATTCATCGTTGCTGAACTTAACAAACACTGCTACAATAATAACATTTTTAAACAGAATACTTGAAACAATGGAACACTTTCAGCCTTATGATAAGTATCTCAACACAGTCTGAGATCCAGATCCCTCACATTCTGGCCTGTAAACATTTGGAGACAGATGTTAAGAATGGAGAGAATGGATCAGAGCTACCTCTAATTTGATACCACCAATGGCTCGGTAGCTGGATGATTTCCCATTTTTGAATACTAGCCCATTAAGCTTGTCTTTTACTGCTCAGCAATAAACTTGAATGGGAGAAAAAAACAGTCTAAAACTAATCAAATGGAAGGCAAGGACACAAGTGACCTCATTTATATGATATAAGGAGGTATAAATGGAAAAAAGAGGAAAATTTAGAAAAAGCATGAAATGCTTATTTTCTGTAGCAAAGAGAAAATAAGATCTTTACAATCATGTGAAAAAAAAATTAAATCAACTATGAGCTCTGGAATGATTCATCCCTATACCTGGGATACAATTAAGATTTTAAGATATATGCTTCCATTATAAAGCATTAAGATTATGTGATTCAGAGCATAAATTGAGTAGGGAAAACAGAATGGAAAGAGTGTGAACTTGGGCAATAGTATATTCAGGGTCTTAGCTAACTGGTTGTTTTAAATTTGCCTTTCTGCACAATAGGTCCAATCAACAACCACACTGCTGATTATAAAACATGACTGAATATGGTAAATCAACTGCTCTCTGTCCAGTTCAATAGTTGTCATGCCGTTATAATCTGAATTAGAAATATGCCCTCTCTTTTGTTCCACACAGACTGACAGATACAGCAGGAATAGATCTGGGAAAAATTATGAACAATTAAAGTTTTGTCCTTTACTCCCTCCTAACTACTTCCTTTTTCCAAACGTGTCCCTTTATATATTCAGCTTTCCCTAAGTATTGCCTGAACAAACACAACAGGTGGAGTTCATAATTAGAGTCATCTTTGCTCATTCAACCTTGCTTTCATTCAGTAATCCAACAAGCATTTCTTACCCACTATCTAAGTATCAGTTACTGGACACAAATAGGATACAATTCTTGCCCTTGATCTAATGGGACATCAAACTCTTGCTCTAATGGGCCATAATGAAAAAAAATGTTGAACATGCTGAGAGAAAGTTATATATAGGGAACACAGAAAAGAGGCATCTAACCAGCCTGACCATGCTGAGAATGCTTCCTAGAGGCTATGATACCTGAGTTGAAATTTTAAGAAAGTTCTAAGATTAGTTAGATAAAGAAGACCTAAAGGAAAAACATATGCAGAGTAGAGAAAAAGTATAGACAATTGGAAGCACTTCAAGTCATTTTCTGGAATTCTGCATGCATGTAGAGGAGAGAAGAAGCAATGGTAGCAAGGAAGGTGGAGAGTTACTAAGGAGAAGGATGATGGAGAGCCTTGGACTTTCACACAAGAATTTAGACAAAGAGGTATTACTGGATGGATTAACCAAAAGAGTGACTTAGTTTTATTTATGTTAGAAATTATCATTCTGGGGACAGGATAAAGAATCAATCAAAGGGACAAAGCCTGAGCCTATTATAATAAGAAAAAAAGTAAGAGTTGTTAATAGCTGAACAAGATAATAGCAAAGAGGAAGCCGGGATAGAGAGAGAAAGGGAAAGAAAGATATTACTAAAAGAGCAAAGTCAGGGATATTTATTGGACAATTGTAATTAGATGAGGGAAACATGTGAAAGCAAGGTATTTAAGTAATTTCCAGTTTCTGTTATTCATTTATTTTGTTTGCTTTATTAGTGCATAGGTTGTGGTGCCATTCACAATGGGGTTCTAAGTATCAGAGAAGCAGCAAATCTGCAGAGGATGGGAAAAAGGTAAAAAGAGGAAGAAATCTGTATTGGACATATGCACTTGCAGTTATAATCACTGTTGTAAAACAGAGGGGTGGAAAATAGGGTCAAGATTTTGATTTCACAGTCATCAATGTATAATGAAGAATTTAAAGTTCTTCATTCAGAGAAAGAGAAAGAAAAACATGGAGATTGGAAACTCTGAGGAACATGATTGTTTTATAGAATAGAGGAGGAATAAATACCTAGGACAGAGAATGTGAACAATAACCATATAAAAGGAGAAGAATAAGGAGAAAACAATGATGCAGATATCAAAGACAAAAACAAAGCAGTTTCAAGAAAGGCAGAGTGGTTTCTGCTACAGATTGAATACATACACAAACTTTCAACCCTCTTAGAACTCCACTAAACCAATAGTTAGGATATTTTTAAAAGGCACCAGCTTACAGGAATCAAGAAAACAGAAATAAGAAATGAACAATGAAAGTTTGGAAGCTGGAAAGCAGATCCTAAACTAGCAGTGGAGAAAATTGAAAAAAAACTGATAAATTCTACATAACTCCAAAAAGGCCTTAGATATCTCTGGAGATGGAGTGAAGATAGGGAAATTCACAGGAGAATTGCTAGGAGTCTACTAGTATCTTGTGATGCTAGATACCCTACTTTTTGTTATATAGGTATATTATTACACCTTTCCCATGTAGAAAAAGGTTGGATTTGGGAAGGATGAATCAGTGACTGGATCACTGGTGTGTCAGAATCAAGTTCAGGAGGTGAGGTTGTGCTCAAAAAATAAAAATTAAGGCAATATTTGAATACTGTATGATGCAAGACTTAGCACTCTTTTTCCACTCAGCTCCCAGAAATCTACTAGCTGTATCAGGAGATTGAAGTCAGTCTATCTGGAGAAATTGATCAACTTATGGAAATCTAACACTTATAAATATACTGAGATCAAAATTAAATCATTCAGTCTCAAGCAATCACCACAATATGAAGCCCAAAATCAAAAAGTCTTGCCCATGCACTAGGTTTCTTATCATTTTTTTTCAGCTTTTTAATGCTCCACTGTTAAATATGATCAGACTGCATCTGATTGGGTGTCATTTGAAAAAAGCCTTTGACATGAAAGCTACAGATGAAAACAAACATTTAAAAAGCAATTTGGAAATGGAGAAGAACACTTAAAGCAACAGCAACTATCAATGTTATACTCAGAGACACACACACACAAAATTGAACCTATGAAACAAAAAAGACACAATTATTAAAAGAAAATTTAAAGAACAAAAATGACTGTTCTACAGAAACAAAAAGACCAACAAAACAAAGAGGTCAGGTGATACAAAAGTAAGTGATTATAACTGAAAATAGTTCCTTCCTTATAATAATAGCAACACTAGAATTTTAAAAGAAATTAAGCAATGCCTTAAAAATTTTGAAAGTGAGTTCCAATAAAACCCATATCCAGCCCAACTATTAACTAAGAATAATATTTCAGCTGGAGGACATTGCAAGATGGCAGAGTAGGAGGATGTGAGCTCACCACTTCTTATAAAAACACCAAGATCACAACTAACTGCTGAACAGCCATAGATAAAAAAAAATGCTGGGACCTACAAAAAAAAACAAAAAAAAACACCCTATACTAAAAGACAAAGAAGAAGCCACAACAAGATGGTAGGAGTGGCACAACTGCAATAAAATCAAATCCCATATGCACCAGGTGGGAAATCACAAACTTGCAAACAATTATACCAAAGAAATTCTCTCATGGAAATGAAAGTTCTGAGCCCCACGTCAGGCTTCTCAACCTGGGGGTCTTGCAATAGGAGAAGGAGACCCCAGGGAATCTGGCTTTGAAGGTCAGTGGGGTTTGATTGCAGGAATTCCACTGGACTCAGAGAAATAGAAAATCCACTTTTGGAGGGCACACACAAGGTCTCGTGCACACCAGGACCCAGGGAAAAAAGCAGTGACCTCATAATAGGATGGGCTATACCTTCCTGCTAGTATTGGAGGGTCAGCTGTGGGGAGTGGGTGTTGTGGCTCACTGTGGGGACAAAAAGACTGACAACAGCAGTTCTGGCCAGTACTCATGGCATGAGCCACTCTGGAGGCCAACATTTCATCCCCAAGACCTGGCCCCAGTCAACAGCCTGTAGGCTTCAGTGCTGGGACACCTCAGACCAAACAACCAACAGGACAGAACACAGTCCCACTCATCAGCACACAGGCTGCTTAAAGTCTTCCTGAGCATGGCCCTGCCCACCAGAGGGAAAAGAACCATCTCCATCCACAAGTAAGCAGGAACCAGGAAGCCTGTGCAAGCCTTTTAGACAGTTTCATCCACCAGAGGCCAGACAGCCAAAGCAAGAAAAACTAAAATCCAAAAAAAGAAGAAGAAGAAGAAGAAGAAGAAGAAGAAGAAGAAGGAGGAGGAGGAGGAGGAGGAGGAGGAGAAGGAGAAGAAGAACTACAATCCTGTAGCCTGCAGAATGGAAACCACAATCACAGAAAGTTAGACAAAGTGAGACCACAGAGAAATATGTCCCCAGATGAAGGAGCAAGACAAAACCCCAGAAGAACAACCAAGTGAAGTGCAGATAGGCAAATCTACCTGAAAAAATAATTCAAAGTAATGATAGTGAACATTATTCAGGATCTTAGAAAAAGAATGGAGGCATGGATCAAGAAGATACAAGAAATATTTAACAAGGACCTAGAAGAACTAAAGAACAAACAAACAGAGATGAGCAATACAATAACTGAAATGAAAAAATACACTAAAAGGAATCAATAGCAGAGTAATTGAGGCAGAAGAATGGATAAGTGACCTGGAAGAAGAATGATAGAAATCACTGCTGCAGAAGGGAATAAAGAAAAAAAAAAGAAAATAAATGAAGATAGTCTAAGAGACCTCTGGGACCACATAAAATGCACCAACATTAGCATTATAAAGGTCCTGGAAGGAGAAGAAAGAGAGAAAGGACCTAAGAAAATATTTGAAAAGATAATAGCTGAAAATTTCCCTACCATAGGAAAGGAAATAGTCACCCAAAGCCAGGATCACAGAGTCCCAGGCAGGATAAACCCAAGGAGGAACATGTTGACATATAGTATTCAAACTGACAAAAATTAAAGATAAAGAAAAAATATTAAAAGCAACAAGGGAAAAGCAAAAAATAACATACAAGGGAACTCCCATAAGGTTATCAGCCAATTTTTCAGCAGAAACTCTGCAGGCCAAAGGGAGTGGCATGATATATTTGAAGTGATGAACGGGAAGAACCTACAACCAAGAATACTCTACCCAGCAAAGCTCTCATTCAGATTTGGTGGAGAAATCAAAAGCTTTACAGAGAAGCAAAAGCTAAAAGAATTCAGCACCACCAGATGAGCTTTGCAACAAATGCTAAAGTAACTTCTCTAAGTCAAAAAGAAAGGGCCACTACTAGAAACAAAGAAATTAGGATTTCAAAAGCTCACTGTTATAGGCAAACATAAAGTAAAGGTAGGAAATCATCCCCACACAAATATATAGACTGCTATATCAAAACCTCACCGTATGCCAGACTGAAAATCTACAATAGATACACCCAGAAAAAGGAAAAAGTAATCCAAACACAACACTAAACTTCATCATCAAATCACAAGAGAGGAGAACAAAAGAGGAAGGGAAGAAAAAGGACCTGCCAAAAAAAATCCATAACAATTAAGAAAATGGCAATAGGAAATTACATATCAATAATTACCTTATTTCTAAATGAATTAAATGCTCCAACTGGAAGACATAGACTGGCCAAATGGATACAAAATAAAAGCAGTATATATGCTGTCTATAAGACACCACCTTCAGATATAGGGACACATACATACTGAAAGTGAGGGAATGGAACAATTTTCATGCAAATGGAAATCAGGAGAAAGCTGTAGTATCAATACACATATCAGACAAAATAGACTTTAAAATAAAGACTCTTACAAGAGACAAAGATGGAACTACATAATGATCAAGGGATCAATCTAAGAAGAAGATATAACAATTATAAATATATATGCACTCAACATAGAAGAACCCCAAAATATAAAGCAAATACTAACAGCCATAAAAGGAGAAATGGACACTAACACAATAATAGTGGGAGAATTTAACACCCCACCTTCATCAATGGATGGATCATACAGACAGAATATCAATAAGAAACCACAGGCCTTAAATGACACATTAGACCAGATGGACTTAATTGATATTTATAAAACACTCCATTCAAAAGCAGCAGAATACACATTCTTCTCAAGTACACATGGAACATTCTCCAGAATTGATCACATGCTGGGCCACAAAATGAGCCTTGGCAAATTTAAGAAAATTGAAATCATATCAAGCATTTTTTCCTACCAAAATACTATGAGATTAGAATTCAACTACAAGAAAAAACCAAAAACATGTAGAGATTAACCATATGCTACTAAACAGCCAGTGGATCACTGAAGAAATAAAAAAAATAAATCAAAAAATACCTAGAGATGGATGAAAATGAAAGCACAATGATCTAAAACCTATGGGGCATGGCAAAAGCTGTTCTAAAAGGGAAGTCTATAGCAATAAAATTGTACATCAGGAAACAAGAAAAATCACAAATAACAACCTAACCTTACACCTAAAGCAACTAGAGAAAGAAGAACAAGCAATACCCAAAGTTAGTAGAAGGAAAGAAATCATAAAGATCCAAGCAGAAATAAATGAAATAGAAATGAATAAAACAATAGAAAAGATCAATGAAATTAAAGCTGGTTCTTTGAAAGGATAAAGAAAATTGATGAACCTTTAGCCAGAGCCATTAAGAAAAAAAGGAAGTGGGCCCAAAACAATAACATCAGAAGGGAAAAAGGAGCAATTACAACTGACACCACAGAAAAACAAAAGATCATAAGAGACTACTATTAATAGCTACATACCGATGTAACAGATAATCTAGAAGAAATGGATAAATCTTTAGAAATGTACAATCTCACAAGACTGAATCAGGAAAAAATAGAAAATATGAATGACAAATCACAATTACTGAAATTAAAACTGTGACTTAAAAACTTCCACCAAACAAAAGTTCAGGGCCAGATGGCTTCACAGGTAAATTCTATCAAACATTTAGAGAAGAGTTAACATCTACCCATCTGAAACTATTCCAAAAAATTGCATAAGAATGAACACTCCCTAACTCATTCTATGAGGCCATCATCAACCTGATACCAAAACCAAAGATTAAAAAAAAAAAAATGCAGGCCAATATCACTGATGAACATAGACACAAAAATCCTCAACAAAATACTATCAATCCAAATCCAACAACACATTAAAAGTATCATACACCATGATCAAATAGGCTTTATACCATGGATGCAAGGATTCTTCAATATATGCAAATAAATCAGTGTGATACACCACATTAACAAATCGAAGAATAAAAAAATACTCATAGTCTCAATAGATGCTGAAAAACTTTTGACAAAATTCAACACACATTTATGACAAAAACTCTCCAGAAAGTGCCAATAGAGTGAATATACCTCAATATAATAAAGGCCATATATGATAAACATACAGCTAATGTCATACTCAATGGTGAAAAGCTGAAGGCATTTCCTGTATTATTAGGGAAAAGACAAGGATGCCCACTCCCACCGCTTTTATTCAAAATAATTTTGGAAGTCCTAGCCAGGGCAATCAGACAAGAAAAAGAAATAAAAGGAACCCAAATTGGAAAAGAAGAGGTAAAACTGTCATTATTTGCAGATGATATGATACTGTACATAGAAAATCCTAAAGATGTTACCTGAAAATTACTAGAGCTCATCAATGAATTCAGTGTAGTTGTAGGATACAAACTTAATACAAAGAAATCTGTTGAAGCTTTATACACTAACAACAAAAGATCAGAAAGAAAAATTAAAGAAATAATCCCATTCACAACTGCATCAAAAAGAATATAATACCTAGGAATAAACATACCTAAGGAGACAAAAGACCTGTACTCCAAAAACTATAAGAGGCTAGTGAAAGAAATCAAAGACAACACACACAGATGGAAAGATAAAACATGTTCTTGGATTGGAAGAATCAATACGGTCAAAATGACTTCATTACCCAAGGGAATCTACAGATTCAATGCAATCCCTACCAAATTACCAACTGCATTTTTCAGAGAACTAGAAAAACAATTCTTAAACTTTGTATGGTTACACAAAATAACCCAAACAGCCAAAGCAATCTTGAGAAATAGAAATGGAGCTGGAGGAATCAGGCTCCCTGACTTCAGACTATACTATAATGCTGCAGTCATCAAAACTGTATGGGACTGGCACAAAAACAGAGATATAGATGAATGGAACAGGATAGAAAGCCCAGAAATGAACCCACACACCTATGGTCAATTAGTCTATGATAAAGGAGGCAAGACTATACAATAGAGGAAAGGCAATCTCTTCAATCAATGGTGCTAGGAAAACTGGACAGCTACATGTGAAAAGAATGAAATTAGAACATTCTTTAACACTATACACAAAAATGAGCTCAAAATGATTAAAAACCTAAATATAAGACCGGATACTATAAAACTCTTACAGGAAAATCATAGGCAGACATTCTTTGACATAAATTGCAGCAAGATCTTTTTCAATCCATCTCCTAGAGTAATGGAAATTTAAAAATAAATAAACAAATGGGAACTAATTAAACTCAAAAGCTTTTGCACAGCAAAGGAAACCATAAACAAAATTAAAAAAAACAGCACACAGAATGGGAGAAAGTATTTGCAAATGATGCTACAAACAAGGGATTAGTCTCCAAAATTTACAAACAGCTCATGTGGCTCAATATCAAAAAAAACAAACAAACAAACAGCCCAATCAAAAATTTGGCAGAAAACCTAAATAGATATTTCTTCAAAGAAGACTTAAAGATGGCCAAGAGGAACATGAAAAGATGATCAACATCGTTTATTATTAGATAAATGCACATCAAAACTATGTGATATCACCTCACACCAGTCAGAATGGCCATCACCATAAACTCTACAAACAATAAATGCTGGAGGGGGTGTGGAGAAAAGGGAACCATCTTACAGTCTTGGTAGGAATGTAAATTGATACAGACACTGTGGAGAACAGTACCGAGGTTCCTGAAAAATTAAAAAATAGAGCTAACGTATGATCCATCAATCCCACTCTTGGGCATACATCTGGAGAAAAGCATGGTTCAAAAGGATACATGCACCCCAATGTTCATTGCAGTGTTGTTTACAATACCCAAGACATAGTAGCAACCTAAATGTCCATGGACAGATGAATGAATAAAGAACATGTAGTATACATATACAATTGGAATATTACTCAGCCATTAAAATGAATGAAATAATGTCATTTGCAGCAACATGGATGGACATGGAGATTATCATACTAAGTGAAGTAAGGCAGAAAGGTAAAGACAAATATCATGTGATACCAATTATATGCAGAATCTAAAAAAATACAAATGAACTTATTTACAAAACGGAAACAGACTCACAGAGTTAGAGAACAAACTTATGGTTTCCAGAATGGAAGGGGGATGGGGAGAGAGAGATTGGGAGTATACACTACTATATTTAAAACAGGTAACCAACAAAGACCTACTGTATAGCACAGGGAAGTCTTCTCAGTATTCTGTAATAAACTAAATGGGAAATAATTTGAAAAATAAAATAGATACATGTATATGTATAACTGAATCACTTTGATGTCACCTGAAACTAACACAACATTGTTAACAAACTACTCCAATATAAAATAAAATTAAAAGACACACACACAAAATAATAATATTTCATATTTCAGGATATCAAACACATTTCTTCCATGTACTTTCTTTAAGACACTCTGAGATATGCTCCATCACAAAGAAAGAGTAGAAAAATATAGAGGAAAACATTATTCAAGAAAAGGGAAATTTAACTCAAAAGAAAAGTGAAGAAAATTCCCAGAAGATGGTGAAAAGTATCCCATGATGACAGCTGTACAGCAGGTTTGGAAAGAAACCATTCACTTAGAACAGATCAGAAGTTTCTTGTAGAGGCTTCCTAAGGAAGATTTCCTCTGCATTTGTAGAATACTTGATGTATTTGAATATACTGAGAGAAAACAAGAATAATTGGAAAAGATTTTAATATTGAATTAGTGATAAGTACACAGAGAAAAAAATGAGACCAAAGTAGTTAACTCCTGGGAAAATTGAAAGCTGTGGATGAATCACAAGTCTCACTTATAATAGCAATTAATACTCTAATCAAAATGTAGTATCAGGGTGTGGGGGAAATAAGCAAATAGGAAGTAGGAGTTGGGAGAGAGAGATACAGAAAGCTAAATCCTCACCTTCAGTAAAGGGAAGTCAAGAGAAAACTTCCAACCGAAACTCAGAAGAAAATGCCTAACAGAGAAAAATAAATAAGGTGCAATTTAAGCAGGTTTATGGTGATGTGGAGGGGCGTGTGTGCATGTTTGTGTGTGTGTGTGTGTGTGTGTGCATGTGTGTGTGTATGTGTGTACAAAAATCCAAGATCAGGGGTTTTGTCTCATTGTTCACTCATGTATGGCTAGACCATCTAGACCAGAGCCTGTCACATAGCAGCATGGTAAGCCCTTAAGAAATATTCATTGATGAAAAGATAACAGTAGAAATAAGCAAAATAAAGTAACACTTGTAGACAGAGCCAAAAAAATAAAAATAATATTTGCAATGTTAAAGTCATGTTAAAAAAAATAAAATGTCTCTCTCAGGTCAATGTCATAGTAGAAATAGAATAGTAAATGAAATGTAACTGAATATTAAACAAATCACATTACCCTTATGTGTATATTTACATACACTTGACCCTTGAACAAGGCAGGGTTAATCTGTGTATAACTTATAGTTGGCCCTCCTAATACTTGGTTCCTCTGCATCCTCAGATTCAACCAACATTTGACCGAGGAGTACTGTAGTACTTACTATTGAAAAAAATCCATGTATAAGTGGACCTGTGCAATTCAAACCCGTGTTGTTTAAGGGTCAACTGTACATCTTAATCATATATATCTGAACTGTCTTGATCCTTTTAAAAATTTGGTCGCTTTCTTTTTTCTTCAAAAATGTCTGTCTCTTTAATCAAATTGAAACTAAATCTGATATCTCCCGTGGTCAGTAAACAGTGAAGGAAAGGCAGAATTATTCTTTACTCCCTGAGTGTCCTGGAAAAATGGGTCTCCTAAGACCATATGTGAGAGAAAAAGACATTTAAAACTAGGATAAATTTCCTCCATGGCTAATGTCCCATGCCAGTTTTTAGTATAGGGAATAGTCCATCCAGTGAAAGTAGACTTTAGAACTATGAGCATTGTGATTGCTGGGGCTGGTAGAATTTTTTTAAAAATCTAGATCTCTGAATTTCCTAAGAATTGACCTTAAAATATTTTAATATATATCACAGTGTTAATTTTTACAAAATATTAATTTTTGTAAGAATAAATTATTATATGCATCTATTAAAAAAAAGGAAGAGCATAATGCTGTCACTTAATAACACACTTCCCTGAAAGTTGACTGTTGCTTATAAGAAAAAAAATGCACTAAAATAAATACTGATCTCTAGATAAATGAACAAGAAAAATATGTTTCTCAAAATTAGTTGGGAACATTTTTTTCTGGTATTATTTATGAACTTTACAAAATTCAAGGTTTTATTGTTTTGTTTTCCCTCCCTCTGCTTGTGATTACTTTCCTCACCTGGTGGAGACCAAAGAGAGCAAAGAGGAATGAAATTGAAAACAAAGTTAATGTAAGACATCATTCCTTTTCTGTTTCATCATGGATACTCCTTTCTCTCTGTACTCTTAAAAGTGATAACTCATTTGAATAATCTTTATCAACAAATCAGTGTATTTTCTTGAAAAAATGTTTCATACACAGTTCAATGAATGTTTGATTGCAAAACGCATTATGAATATTTGAATATGGGTTGATAACTTGAACTGGGAGTCAGAAGACCTGAGTTATGTAATCTTGGCTATCCTAATGAGAGGTATATTTGTCCCCTTATTCTCTAAGACCTAATTTTTATACTACAAGTCAGAGTATTCTACTAGGAAATGGTCTGGAAGACCTTCCCAAAATTCTAAACTTTTTTGACTCTAATATGTTTCAGTGACTAATTTAATTGACTTTTTGTGGGTGTTTGTGATTTGGTGTTCAGTCATCTGTTGATGCTTTGGGAGGTATCATCCCTTAAGAGAAGCCACTGCCAAGCCATCTTCTTCCCAAACTCCATGCTGATAATGACATCATGTAAGATTAAACCCTTGATATAAAGCATTATTCCTTCTCCCTGTTCTCTTTCTTTTTTTTTTGGTGTTACGTGGGCCTCTCACTGTTGTGGCCTCTCCCGTTGTGGAGCACAGGCTCCGGATGCACTGGCTCAGCGGCCATGGCTCACGGGCCCAGCCGCTCCGCGGCATGTGGGATCTTCCCGGACCGGGGCACGAACCTGTGTCCCCTGCATTGGAAGGCGGACTCTCAACCACCACGCCACCAGGGAAGCCCTCCCTGTTCTCTTTTTAATGCAAATAATTGAGTCAAGCAATACATGTATTCCTAGAACTCTGTTATGAAGTTGGTTAGATTCTTTTCACCATAAGGAATAACAGGAAAAACAAAAACAAAACATCACCGTTTGTTCCTTTTCTTTGGAACAGTGCCGGATTTAATTAGTTTGTCTTCAGTCTCTCAATACATAGATATTAATTATTTATTTCTGCATTCTGTAATTTACTTAGATTTATTCTCTAAATACGCGCCCTTTGTTTGTTACTTGAAATTGATCAAATAGCATGATGATCTGAGATTTAGACTGAGTTATTTTGTATCTATATTTCAAGTTTCTGCAGTGGGGGAGTAACCTACCAAAAAATAGTGGAAGCAAGATTGGAGAAGTTTGGAAGTTTCCAATAAATATCCTAGGTGTTATTACAGAGTAAGAATTGTATAGTTCATTTCCTTGAATTTTCAAGGGAGCATGCTTGGCCTTCAAATTTAACTTGGAAAATATTTGCTTTACGGCTCAATAAGAGGTCCAGCTAAATCCTTTGTTATTTTTATCCAGATAATTTTTCTTCAAGTGAACTACAGAAACTAGGAAAGGCATAGCGGCATAGAGGGAGAATGTTCTTTTCATTTCTAAAAACATCAGGAGAATAAGGAATGGTTAAATATTGGCATATTTAATGGTAGAAAAACTGTAGAAGTAGAACTATGACAATTGGATTAAGGTCATTTGATTTTTGTCAAGTTTCACTGAGAGAAGATTTTAATTCTCACACTGCCTATGCTATGGCCAACCTTGTACTGATGTTTTACATACTTTTATAACTTGTTGATTCTACAATGACCTGACACATATCTCCTCAAGGACCACACATGGTTTAATTTAGAGGTCCAAAAATTTGTTTTAGTCCATAAAACACTGTGAAGGATTTTTGTATTGTTTTTAAAAGCAGACTTGGTTCTCTACTACCCAGTCTGATTCAATATATCTGGAATAGGACCTAGAGTTTTGCATTTTAAAACAAGTATGCCTGAGGACTGTGAATGAGTATACAATGATGGAAGTCTTTCTGGCCATTACCAAATCAAAAGAAGTATTATTCAAATTGGTCTTTTTGATATTGGATCAAGATGGAAGAGTAAGAAGATAAAGAACTCACCCCCCACCACAAACACATACACACACACACACACACACACACACACACACAAAACACCTACATGTGAAGCAATTCTCACAGGAAGACTCTTATACAACCAAGGCTGTAAGAAAAATCCACATGAAATCAGCCTTGGATCTCTGCCCCCAGGAGGGACCATAGAAAGTAGGGGAATTCCACAGGCAGAGTTCCTTCCAGGGGAGTGAGCAGTTTGAGCCACATATTCAGTGCCCCAAACCTGAGGTCTGACAGTGGGAAGACTAGTCCCCTAAGCTGGTTTGAAAACTAGTGGACTACCAGGAGAAGCATAAGAAATGTAGATTCTACTCATGAAGAGAATGCACACTCTTGCTTACTCCTGAAACGAGGCATAGGAAATGGATTGAAACTGCATGAGACTCTGACCAGTTTCTCCCAACTGCCCTGGCTTGTGCCTCAACCCGAGCCAAGCTCCAGCTCTGGCCTTGCTGGCTCCAAGGTGCAGCTCCACACTAGGGCAAGCTACAACTGAAAGGAATGCTCAGTTGTGAGGGATGGAGCCAGCTTGGACTAGAATGACAGAATGGCACAGGAACAGCCACTACTAATGCTTAAAGGGGCAGTGCACTGTGTGCAGTCCAGGACTCTGACTATGGTGGGACTGTCACAGTGAGCACTAAACGCATGATGAGCATTCAGTCCAGCTCTTATTGCTCTAGTACTGCTCCATTCTGAGGGAAGGGTGGCAGTGCTGGGAGAAGGGAAAACACACACTTAGAGAGAATGAAGGCACATTGGACCCAAACCACAGGGCTTCTGCTCTAGCAACTTGGAACCCAATTCCACCCCCAAAAGGATGGTGTGGGTCACTGAGCAGAGGCAAAGTTCCAACTCACACCTGGCTCTGACTCTAGACCCTCCATCTCCACCCCCACCTCAAGTTGAGGGCTGTCATCACAACCTAGAGCAAGATGTGACTTGCGCTCACATCAGACCTAGTCTTCCCCATTAAATCCACTGACCGCACACAGACTGTATAAAAATGGTCCCACATAAGTACACTTCAAGGCTGAAATAGATAACTGTTTCACCTACTCATAGAGAAAAATGAATAAAATTAGAAGACAGATAAATTTGTTTCAATTGTAAGAACAAGAGAAAACCCTTGAAAAAACAACTAATGAAGAGAAATGCAAATCAAAACTATGAGGTATCACCTCATACCAGTCAGAATGGCCATCATCAAAAAATCTGCAAACAGTAAATGCTGGAGAGGGTGTGGAGAAAAGGAGCCCTCTTGCACTGTTGGTGGGAATGTAAATTGATACAGCCACTATGGAGAACAGTATGGAGGTTCCTTAAAAAACTAAAAATAGAACTACCATACGACCCAGCAATCCCACTACTGGGCATATACCCTGAGAAAACAATAATTCAAAAAGAATCATGTACCACAATGTTCACTGCAGTTCTATTTACAATAGCCAGGACATGGAAGCAGCCTAAGTGTCCATCAACAGATGAATGGATAAATAAGATGTGGCACATATACACATTGGACTATTATTCAGCCATAAAAAGAAATGAAATTGAGCTATTTGTAATGAGGCGGATAGACCTAGTCTGTCATACAGAGTGAAGTAAGTCGGAAAGAGAAAAACAAATACTGTAGGCTAACACATATAAATGGAATCTAAAAAAAAGGAAAAAAAAGTTATGAAGAACCTAGGGGAAGGACAGGAATAATGACGCAGACATAGAGAATGGGCTTGAGAACTTGGGGAAGGGTAAGAGTAAGCTGAGACAGAGTGAGAGAGTGGCATGGACTTATATATACTACCAAATGTAGAATAGATAGGTAGTGGGAAACAGCTGCATAGCACAGGGAGATCAGCTCAGTGCTTTGTGACCACATAGAAGGGTGGGATAGGGAGGGTGGGAGGGAGATGCAAGAGGCAGGAGATATGGGGATATATGTATATATATAGCTGATTTACTTTGTTATAAAGCAGAAACTAACACCATTGTAAAGCACTTATACTCCAATAAAGATGTTAAAAAATAAAAACAACTAATGAAGCAAAACTAAATAATTTACCAGATAAAGAGTTCAAAACATTAGCAACAAAAATGAATGCTAACTGAATAAGGGGAAATAATAGATGAACACAGTGAGAATTTTAACAAGGAACCAGAAAATATACAGCCAGTGAGAACTGAAGAATACAATTGCTATAATAAAAATACACTAGAAATAATATGAGACTAGTTGATACAGAAAAATGCATAAGTGATCTACCTGGAAGATAGAATAATGGAAACAACCAATCAGACCAGAAAAAAAGAAAAATCAATTTAAAATTGAGAGAAAAATTTAAGGCACCTCTGGAACAACATCACGCATACCAATATTCTCATTATATAGGTCCCAGAAGGACAAGAGAGAGGATAATTTTGAAAATGTATTTTATTAAATTATGGCTAAAAACTTCCCAAACCTGAAAAAAGAAGCAGAAAACAAGGCATGGGAAACACAGAGTGTCCCAAACAAGATGAACCCAAACAAACCAACAGCAGGACATATAATGTCAAAAGTTAATGATAAAGAGATTATTGTAAAGGCAGCAAGGGAAAAATAAACAGTCATATGCAAGGGAATCCCCACAAGGCTATCAGTTAATTTCTCTGCAGAAACTTTGCAGGCCAGAAGGGAGTGCATGTTATATTTAAAGTACTGAAAGGGAAAAATCTGCAAACTAGAATACTCTACCCAGCAAAGTTATAATTTAGAATAAAAGGAGAGATAAAGAACTTTTCAGGGGAGCAAAAATTAAAAGAGTTTGTCAATATTAAACCTAATCTAAAAGAAATCTTAGTCTTCTTTAAGTTGAAAAAATAAAGCTAAAACAAGAAGTAAGCATCCAGAAGAAAGGAAGAAGCTCACTAGTAAAGGCTGCAGATCAACCAATTAATTAAATTAGTATGAAGAATAGGAAAAAAATTAAAATCAGTGATAACTAAAATAATAAAGGATAAATATAAAAATGTACAATATGACATCAAAAACACAAAATTTGGGGGAGGGGAGTAAAAATTGCAGATCTCTTAGAATGTGTTTGAATGGCTACAAATTTAAAACAAGTAGATATAGGTCAACATATATGAACTCCAAGGAAATCATAAATCAAACGCCTATCATAGATACACACAAAGTAGACAGAAAGGAACAAAGAATACCACTAAAAATCACCAATCCACAAGGGAGGAAAAGAAGAAAAGAACAGAGAAGAACTACACAAACAACCAGAAAACAAGTAACGAAATGTCAATAAGTACATACCTATCAATGATCACTTTAAATGTCAATGGATTAAATGGTCCAATCAAAAGACATAGGGTGGATGATTGGATAAAAAAATAATGAGACCCATCTGTATACTGATTACAGGAGATTCACTTCAGAACTAAAGACACACACCAACTGAAAGTAAGGGGATGAAAAACAATATTTCATGCAAACTGAAACAACGAGAAAGCAGGGGTAGCAATACTCATATCAGACAAAATAGACTATAAAACAAAAGCTGTAACAAAAGTCAAAGGACATTGTATAATGATAAAGGGATCAACGCAAGAAGAGGAAATAATACTTGTTTACATATATGCCCTTAATACAGGAGCACGGAAATGTAAAAAGCAAACATTAACAGAGATAAAGGGAGAAGATATGTCATACATATTATTGTATGACAATAATACAATAATAATAGGAGAGTTTAGCACCCCACCATCAATGGACAGATCATCCATACAGAAACTCAATAAGGAAACAGTATTCCTAAATGACATATTAGAGCAGTTGGACTTAATAGATATCTACAGGACATAGCATCCAAACCCAGCAGAATATACATTATTTTTATGTGCACATGGAACATTCTCCAGGAGAGATAACATGCTAGGCAATAAAACAAATCTGAGCAAATTTAAGAAGACAAAAATTATACCAAGTATCTTTTTCCAACCAAAATGGCATGAAACTGAAATTGATTACAGGAAGAAAAATGGAGGCTAAACAACATGCTACCAGAAACACCAATGGGTCAACAATAAAATAAAAGAGGAAATGAGAAAAATACTTAGAGATAAATGAAAATGAAAACACAAGTTTTCAAAATCTATGAGATATAGCAAAATCAGTTCTAAGAGAGAAGTTTATAGCAATACAGACCTATCTCAAGAAAGAAAAAATATCAAATAAACAATGTGATCTACCATCTAAAGGAATTAGAAAAAGAAGCACAAACAAAGCCTAAAGTCAGCAGAAGGAAGGAAATGATAAATTCAGAGAGGAAATAAAGAAAATGGAAACCAAAAAGACAGTAGAAAATATTAATAAAACCAAGAGCTGTTTTTTTAAAAAGATAAAGTTGATAAGCCTTTATTAAGGCTCATCAAGAAAAAACAACACAAAAAACAAAATAAGAAATGAATGGGAGAAATAACAACCAATATCACTGAGATTCAAAAAAGTTATAGGAGAATACTATGAAGACTTATATGTCAAAAAACTGGAAAACTTAGAAGAAATGGACAAATTTCTAAACATACAACCTTCCAAGACTGAATCAATGAAAAATAGACAATCTGAAAAAAATTGATCACGAGTAGTAAAACTGTATTTGTAAAAAAACAAGAAAAAACAAAAAAAAACCCCACAAAACTTCCCAGGAAACAAAAGTTAAGGCTTTACAAGGGAATTCTACCTAACATAAAAAGAAGAGCTAATATTTAGCCTTCTCAAAATATTCCAAAAATTGTAGAGGAGAAAGCACTCCCAAATTCATTCTAGGAGGTCACCATTATTCTGATATCAAAATCAGACAAAGACAGTACAAAAAAAAAAAAAAAAGGAAAGAAAATTATGGGCCAATATCTCTGATGAATATAGATGCAAAAGTCCTCAACAATATTAGCAAACCAAATTCAATAATATATAAAAAGGATCATACAATGTGTTCAAGTGAGATTTATTAAAAGTATTCAACATATTTACAATATCTGCAAATCAATCAATGTAACTCATCACATTAACACTACATTAACAAAAAGGATGAAAATCATATGATTACATCAATAGATGCAGAATGAGCACTTGACAAAATTCAACATCCATTCATGATAAAACTCTCATCAAAGTTGGTACAGAGGGAATATAACATAGTAAAGAAAATTTATGAGACACCCACAACTGACATCATACTCAATGGTGAAAAGTCAAAAGCTTTTCTCTAAAATCAGGAAGAAGAGAAAACCGCCCATCCTCACAACTTTAACATATTATTGGAAGCTCTATCCACAAGAATCCGACAAGAAAAAAGAAAGACATCCCAATTGGAAGGGAAGTAGTAAAAAGTCACTATTTGCAGATGACATACTGTATATAGAAAACCCTAAAGTCTCCCCCAAAAGTTATTAGAACTTGTAAATGAAATCAGTAAAGTGGCATGATCCAAGATCAATATACAGAAATCTGTTGCTTTGTTATACACTAATGATGAACTATCAGAAAGAGAAAGCAAAAGAAAATTTCATTCAAAATCATATCAAAAAGAATAAAATACCTAGGAATAAACTTAACCAAGGAGGTGGAAAACCTATACTCTGAAAACTATAAAATATTAATGAAGATGCTACAAAGAAATGGAAAGATATCCTATGTTCATTGATTGAAAGAATTAATATTGTGAAAATGTTCATACTACCCAAAGCAATCTACAGATTTAATGCAATGTCTATCAAAATACCCATGTTATTTTTCACAGAACTAGTACAAATAATCCTAAAATTTACATAGAGCCACAAAAGACCCATAATAGTAAAAACACTCTTGAAAAAAAAAGAACAAGGTATCATGTTCCCTGACTTCAGACTATGTTGCAAAGCTACAGTAAATAGAACAGCATGGTACTGACACAAAAGCAGACACATAGATCAATGGAACAGAATAGAGAGCCTAGATATAAACCCATGTTTATACAGTCAATTAATCTATGACAAAGGAAGAAGAATATACTATGGAGAAAAGACATTTTCTTCAATAAGTGGTTCTGGGAAAATTGGACAGCTACATATAAAATAATGAAATTAGAACATTTTATCATGCCATATACAAAATAAAATCAAAATGGATTAAAGACCTAAGTGTAAGTCCTGAAAACCATAAAAGTCCCAGAAGAGAACATAGGTTGAACACTCTTTGACATAAATTGTAACAATGTGTTTGGTTTTTGTTTGTTTGTTTGGGTCTGTCTCCTAAGGCAAAAGAAACAAAATTAAAAATATACAAATGGGACCTAATTAAACTTTAAAGTTTTTGCACAGCAAAGGAAACCATTGACAAAATGAAAAGACAACTGACTGAATGGAAGAAAATATTTGCAGATGATATGACTGAAAAAGGGCTAATAACTAAAATATACAAACAGCACATACAAATCAATATCAAAAAAACCAAATAACGAGATTAAATAATGGGCAGAAGACCTGAATAAATATTTTTTTCCAAAGAAGATATACAGATGGCCAAAGGCAAATGAAAAGATGCTCAACATGGCTAATCATCAGAGATATGCAAATCAAAACCACAGTGAGATACTACCTCAAACCTGTCAAAATGGCTAACATCAAAAAAGTCTACACAGAGCAAATATTGGCAAGAATGTGGAGAAAAGGGAACATTAGTACACTGTTGGTGGGATTGTAAATAGGTGCAGCCACTATGGAAGATAATACAGAATTTCTACAAAAAAATAAAAATAGAACTCCCATATGATCCAGCAATTCCACTCCTGGGTATATATCTGAAGAAAATTAAAACACTAATTCAAAAAGACACTGCTCCTCTATATTCATAGAAGCACTATTTAAAATAGCCAAGATATGGAAGCAACCTAAGTGTCAATCAACAGATGAATAGATAGAGAACACATGAGATATGTGTATATAACTATATGTATATGGAATATTACATATATACATGGAATATTACTCAGCCATAAAAAAGAATGAAATCTTTACAGTTGCAAAAACATGGATGGACCTAGAGGGTATTACACTTACTGAAATAAGTCAGACAGAGTAAAACAAATTCTGAATGATATGTGGAATCTAAAAAATAAAATAAATAAATATAGCAAATCAGAAACAAATTCATAGGTATAAAGACTGGTGGTTACCACTGGGGGAGAGGGAGAGGGGAGAGGTAGGATGGAGGTATGGGATTGAGAGGGACAAACTACTATGTATAAAATACATAGGTTCCATGGATCTATTATACAAGACAGGGAACACAGCCATTATTTTGTTGTGAACTTAAGTGGAGTATAATCTATAACAGTGTTGCATTGCTATGTTGTACACCTGAAACTAATATGATGTAAATCAATGATACATCAATAATAAAAGTGACCTTTTGAATGGTGAGAAGTCCAAAATACATAAACACACACACACACACACACCCTTGAATGCCAAAAGTCAACAGGTGGAAGATTCTGCCAAACTAAGTATACTTCTCTAAATATCTTCATCTGTAATGGAGTTTATTTCATTGGCATATCAACACAGTAAATTCTGTAATCTCTACCCAGAGAATGTTCATGAGCTATAAATATTAGTTAACAATTACCTGGATTGAGACATCTACTCAATCCATTGGGTGAAAATTCTTCATCTTTGTTATGTATCTCTCCCTCAAAACAGAGGAGAAACAGAATAAAACATGAAGTGTGTTAATACAAAGTTGGTATCTTGTGAGGATTTAAAGATTCTATGTATTAATAGATTATTTAGTATGCATTTTATGCCCTCCAGCATTATGCCCAATCTAATCATAGGTACCCTTGAAAATATAAAGAGTTAACAGCTTTATCCTTTGTTTGAATAAGTTTCATAATCTTAGTAGGGAGGTTAGATATGCCCACAATAGAGAGTTAAATTACAATGAAAAGCAATACCTGCTCAGGAGGTTGAATCACTATGTTTACCTGCACAGATGTGGGTTTTGGAAGTTTGGATGTTGGGTTGTAGAGCACAATGCATGATATATAACATACAATAAGGACATTAGTAAACAATGTATAGAGATCCTGTAAGAATTAGGCCATGATTTGATGGACTCACAAAATATGGAATTGTCACTACAAGATCACAATTTATAACTTGAAAACATTGACCTCAAATAGTTGATGCCTTCTGTTTGATGAATGCAGTTGTATTACATGCCACAGTGAAATGTATTTGGCTTCATAAATCACAACATGTCTCTGTCTCTCTGGATCATACACAAATGTATATATGGTAATATTTTGAAGAAAAAAAAAGAGTAGTGTGTTTTCTCTTTTGTTTTTCATCATGCCTGACTTTCTCCTCCACCTTTGGGTTTAAAAGTCCAACTTCCAGAGTAAAAGGTGGGATTAGGATTGTGCGAGTAGGAATATAGAGAGAAAGGTAAAACTGGCATTCAAAAGAGTATTATGCTTTGACATAGTAAGATTAAAAGCTGGGCTTCCCTGGTGGCGCAGTGGTTGAGAGTCCGTCTGCCGATGCAGGGGACACGGGTTCGTTTCCAGGCCTGGGATGATCCCACATGCCGCAGAGCGGCTCGGCCCGTGAGCCATGGCCGCTGGGCCTGGGCATCCGGAGCCTGTGCTCCGCAACGGGAGAGGCCACAACAGTGGGAGGCCCGCGTTCCGCAAAAAAAAAAAAAAAAAGCTAGCTGTTATTGAAAGAGACAGGGTTTCCTAATTTCCTTTAACCCCTGTTTAGCATGGACCTAGTGAAAGGGAAACAAAGTATATTGGATAAATTGACAGAAAAGGAAGACGATTAATGACACACTTCTAGAAACTTTAGAAAAACACTTTTCTGCAGGATCCCTGAACAAAATGTATGACCCCAAACCAATGTAGGGAGAGTATTGAGTTATTTATAGGGTAGAAAGACATTATCAGACAACAGAGAAACGGTCTCTTCTGTACTCCTGAGACTTAAGTTGTTCTCCTATCGTGTGAATGTTCCACTGAGAGCCAGCATGCCTGGCATGGGTTATACTGTGATGGGGTACCTGGTGGTGTCACCACAGAGACATAAATTAGAGATTATGAAATAAGTAACTAATTAAATACATGACAGAGATTTAGAGGCAATAGAGACTAAGGAAAGTTGAATCAGTTAGCAGGCACTGACAGAATAAAAAGATAGATATATGCTGCTATCCAAATTATAATCTTTTAGCAGCGGAAGCCAGAGTTGGGACTTAGGTCAAAGGATGTCACACCGGAAAAGGAGGGCAAATCTCCTTGCCTTGACTGTCACTGGGTTACTCAGATCCCTTCCCCATACTCATACACAATTTGAGAGTGGCTGGGGGTGAAGAAAATGATTGTGGAACATTGAATAAATCATCCAGTGTAAACCTAAATAGATTGCTTTAATTATTAGATCCTAATAAACTTTAAAGCAGATCACTCTAAATATAGTTGTTTTATTTCCTCACTATGCATAGGTATGTCTTATAAGAGAGATCAGATCAGTTATAGACGAAGAAGCTATGTCTTCTCTGTACATTTAAATACAATATGAATAGACTTGTGACACAGACACACACACATCCTTCATAAAGAGGAATTCTCAGAGATAGATAGATATTAAGGAAGAAAAATAATTTCCTTATGCAAAGTGTAACCTGCACAGACACTTACCATCCTGGAAATATATGGACAAGATTATACAGAGTGAAGTTATTTTTCTCTTTGGTTCATCTGCTCTTTTTCAGGCTCTGCCTAAAGGCTTGCCCACTGGAATAAATAATGTATAAAAGGCAGAATTATTACAAAGCTCTCTACAGCCCTTTGAGGGCTATATAGAGACTGGCAGGAATGTTTCTACATTTCAGGTTAAGTAGCACCCCTCCCAGGATAGAGTTTTCTCACTCTATAATCCCCTTTCACTCCCCAACTAGAGATCAAAGGAAACCGCAAAATAATTTTTGTTCAAATTATATCAGGACAGAAAACATTTCTGGAATGGTGAATTAAGGACCTCCAAAAATCTGCCCCCCCATAAAAGGAATGACAATACTGGCAAAATATGTCTAAATCAACTTTTTCACAACTCTGAAAATTAATCATATGCTTAAACTTAACCCTAAGGAAAAATGACTCTCAATAAGCACAGCAAGCTTTGTGGTGTTTTAACTTGCCCCATTCCCATCTCTCTCCCCAACTCCAATGCCTGTACTCCTAAGAACACTTAGGTTCCACAATAGCAAGTGTGCTCATACAGGAGCAAAGTAATGGCCCTCTCCCTATATCTTTGTCACATTTTATTACCTGGATGCCAAAAGAAGTTCTACTTGAGCCTAAAATTAAAGTCTTTAATGAATGTTATTACATCAGTTTTTGTTCTTACATTTCTAGCCATAGGATTTTTAAAAGTACAAACATCTTGAGTATTACCAGATACCATGCAATTCCCTCCATAAATCTTTCTTTAACCTATAGCCTGCTCCTAATCAAAACATCTCCCATTTATCCCTGTTGCAAAAGTAAGAACCCCATCCATATTAATGAATGCAAAATCATTCTGGAGCATGAAAACTTCATTGCACAATTCTAATATTCAATTATAGTGTCGTGTTATACTAGGTCAGAAAAAAAATAATACTAGAGTAATGAGGGATAATATTAGAGTAAAAGCAATAATACTAATCTATTCACATCAATAACTTAGTACTGTTATTTAAAAATGTGTAGTTTGATATAAAAATAAGATGAAAAGAACCTTTTGAACAAAGAAGTTAGAGCAATGAGTATAGAATTTGAAGTAATTTTGTAATATTTTAGTCCAATATTCCCAACTGTGAAACTATCGACTTTTTGGAATCAATAATTATTTTTGGTGGGGGGTGGTCTGTGCAATGTAGGATGTTCAGCAGTATCCCTTGCCTTTCCCCACTAGACAATAATACCTCCCTTACCCTGGTTGTTATAATAAAAAATGTCTGTGGAGAGAGGGCAATAATTTCTCCCAACAATCAGGAATCACTGTTTCAGTCTAATCCCTTATGAACAGAAGGGATATTGAAGCTTAGTGATTTCAAGTGACTTGCTTTTGGTGATATATAATTCAAAATAAAATCAGGTTAGAACACTCCTGTGACTTCTTGTCCTGTGTTCCTGCCAATATTACCCTTAATATACACAGAAAAGACAAACTGGATCTTAAAAGAGAATACAAAAATTTCACTAATTTTCTGATTCAGCTGTAGTAGTGACCTATATATAGTTAGATATTTATCAATTGTTTGTGTATTTTCCTCTTTTTATTGCCTTCTATATAGTGTCTGAAACAAGCTAGAAAACCATATGTTATAGACAATAGAAAGAACAGGATTCAATACATTCTTCTAGGCTAAACTCTATAATTATTCATGCTGACTAGGTTTTGTGAACTTTTTAAGATGGAGAGGTGTAAGGATTATAAAAGATATTTTGCTAAGGGGGACCATGAGACTACAGCTGAGTGGTAACTTTTACAAGGTGTAATTCTGTGGCATTTCCCCCTTTCTGCTTATGTGTTGGGTCAAGTGAATAGATGAATTTATTTCATTTTCTATTCTCATTAGAGATTTTGTCAGGAAAAGTGAGTTACCACAGAGTTTTATCATGCGATATATTTGGTGATTTACAGCAGTGAGCAGAAGATGGTTAACCTCTCTTACAACTGTATGTCTTGAGTGACTATTCTGTCCTTTACATGTGCTCCTGGAATAAAATTTTACCTCTTAATCTCTATAAATTTCAAGATCGTAATACTTAAATGAACTGTTAGAAAGTTTGAGAGTATTTCCCCGATGAAGAAAAATTTCTATCTAATACTCTAACCTAAAACCAAATCAAGCTCTCAACAGGCCTTGTTATATAAAGAAATTTCAAATTTCATAAATAACATTTAATATAGATGTGTCTTAGCTGTGCAAAACACTTTGCTGGCTTTCTGAAATGGGAGCACTTTATATAATTCTGCTGTCTAGTTTCCTACTTGGCCCAGAAGATTGTTGATTGTTGACTCTCCCAAAAGCTCACAATAAAAACATATTAATAAGATATATCTAGGCATTTTACATATACTGCAATAGGGGAGAACACTACCTTGATAGCCTCTTAATAGTGTCTCAAAAGGAGAGGTCAGAAGAGGATATTTATAAGATTTTGGTCTGAGATGTGTGGTTTCAAGGTAAGTCTCACAAGAAGGGTAAATGATGGGATGATTTAGAATTTATGATGTGCTGGCTTTGGGTGGATGGATACAGCAAGGTAAGAGTCTTTATGTAAATTTTGATGAGCAAGCTGTAAGCCTTCATAGGAATCTATTTTAATTGGGTCACAGTCTCATCTTCTAAGAGGAGTATTTCCTGGAACTTACTCATATTTCTTAGCCTCAGAATTGTTTAATTGTATGCCTGGCCTCATTATTGCTTAACACATGGACAGGAAAATATGGTCAATCCCAGTAAGGAAGGGAAGGAAAATTATGTTCATTTCAGTTTTAAAGGCCAATTTGAATTCACAGATACTATTAAGATCCTAAAGTAAATGTAGGGACAAACATTAATAATAGAATATACTGGGTAAGACAGAAGACTCCACATAAGAATGCCTTAGCTCTGTGTTTATTAGGAATGTGGGGTAGAATATTGTTTGTCAGATCTTTCACTTAACTGTTAGTCATTATATGCGCAGTTTATTAAAAATCCTAGACAAGGAGCTATAGAGATATAATATGATAGGTTCCTGCCGATCAAGCCAAAGTTATATTATCTTCCTCTGGCTTATTGGTTGGAGAATTGGGCTACTTACTAACTAATAAAATAATAAAGGTAAAAGTGGTGTCACCACTTTG
This sequence comes from Delphinapterus leucas, assembly GCF_059928025.1. Classification (NCBI taxonomy): domain Eukaryota; kingdom Metazoa; phylum Chordata; class Mammalia; order Artiodactyla; family Monodontidae; genus Delphinapterus; species Delphinapterus leucas. The sequence continues at coordinate 58,134,627 of NC_143142.1, read as the reverse complement.
TGTTAAGTTCCGGGCTATAGAATATGAAGAACCAAAGTAGTATAAGATGCAGCCTTTGCCCTCAAGGAGTTCACAAATTAATTGTTAAGATAAAGGAAAATTGTAAAGAATAAATAGTTTAAAATGTTATAGAATAAATTGTAAAGTTTATGATACTTTCATCACAGTTAAAGGATCAATCAATGTAATAAGTTGCCCATCATATGAAATAATGAGAATATAGAACATAAATAGGTTGTTTCCTTTGAGTCTAGTTTCAACAGAACTTCCAAATGGAAAATACGATTCTTTTACATAGAACAAGTTAAACCTTTAATCAGTGTATAAACCTAGAGTTCCTCTGTAAGCATTTAAAGCAACCTATTTTTAAACACACAGGTCAAAGATTTAGGGAGAAATAGTCCAGTTGCATTTTTATAGAGTCAGTTAAAACTACTGAGCATATTCACATGACTTTAATAACCTCAATAGGAGCTACAGGTCTAAGTGAGAAACCTCACATTCTCAGATATCCTGCTACAGAAGCAGAATTAAAATTTTAACAGTAGCTTAAAATCTGAGGGAGAGAACTACAAAATATAGTTATGTAGGTGAAAAAAAACAGATCCCACAATACTATTTGAGTATACAATTCTCTGGTTCCTTACTTTGGGTTTTATGTTTTTAACATGCAAATATTAGAAGATAACTACTAATTATGAAGCAATAGAAACTCAGAGAACAGAGACTTTATCAATTTATTCCAAATGATGGATTTAGTTGCTATTCTTACACATAGACTGAATTTATGTCAGTGACTTTATTCTAACTTGTGCATGATCAAAGTTTATGGAAGTATGGTATCTTCCCATATGCGGCAAAGCAGTCTCAATCCTACAGCAACACATTAAATACTCCAAATGGCTTATTAGATAGCTCTATCTTTAAATCATTATTATATCAATACTGAAGGTATAAACAGCAACTTTAAGCATACATACAAGAAATGTATAACAAATTTATTTCAAGTCATTACAAAATTCTTAAAAGAAAATCTCAAAAGAGAATTAAATTGAATCCACTCAATTTTACAGAGACTTATAAATAACAAGCTATACAGGCAGGTGTGATAGTGTTGTAGAGAGTATGTGATCATAAAAGAGGGCAAAGCCTTGAAAAGGAGAGCATTTGGAAAGAGACTTCCATTGCCATTTAAGTTTGACTCTACTCTCTGTCTCGCAACATCATCTCTGAGCAACCAATAAATAGTGGAAGTCAGGACAAAGCCTTAGAATCTGTGTAGCATAAGGTAAGAGTCACATTACTTCAATCTATCTAAAACTCCATATTCAGCCACATGAGTTCAATTGTTTAGGACCTTATTGGTATATTATTTTGTCCCCTAGTTCACTAGGATTTTTAAGTGTGTTCTTTTATATTCTAAATTAATTATTGCCTTTCTTATTATTTTCAATTTATATCAGGACTGATCTTTCTTAAGTTTTAGAGCCATGTTCATGAATTTTAAAGCAACAGCTTGGAACCTGATTCATCTAGATGTATTAAGCTATAAATGAGAGACTGCTATAGCATAATCTGCTATTACTTTACTATCTTAAGGTACACTTTGTACTTGAAAAGATGTATTTGAATAGTCATTTATTACATAATGACTTAATTTAGAGGTTACAAATTCATGATGGAGAGTTGAAAGTGAAAGTAGACAGTGAGTGTCACTGTTATGTTCCTGTGGTGTACTTTTAGCTGGAATCAGGTGTACAGACCTAGTGTCTGGAAGCAAACAGAGATCAGGGATGACTTCGTAGGCATACATGGAATCTCATTTAACCCGAAGACCTCCTCATCTCTGCAGTCACCTCATAGAGCAACTTTACCCATAAGAGTTAGAGTTCTCTGTTTTGAGATCTTTACCTGTATTTCAAGAGTGCTGAGGTTAAAAAACAAAGAGAAAACATGTTGAAAACAACGGCCTTTCAACTTTCTGCCTGTGTCTTTGACTGGTTTTAGACATATGATGTGAGAAGCACTGTTGAGCACAATTCTGAAGAATCCTCCCCTTTTGTTTTTGTTTTGTTATTGTTGTTGTAGCCATTGTTTTTAAAACACATTACTTCCCAATATCCTATTCTGTAATACTCAGATTCTAACACAATCTGTAGGCAAAATTAGGATTTTAAAATCTGCTGCTAGCTTATTATCAAGATTAAACAACATTCTATGTAGAAAGTAGATTATAAATTGTAAGCACATTACAAATGTAAAGTAACAAGTGGTTCTGCAGAGGTAGAAAAGAGAATAACCATCTCAAAATGGTCAGGGACATCTGAGAAATAGAAGTCTCATTTGACTGTATTCTTGTCATCAACTGAAAAAATAGTGCAGTCATTTAAACAAAATTAGGAACAATTTTGATTGGTTATTGTCACTCTCACTTAGATCATAAATTAATGAGTTTTTTTCTTCATTTCCTCACACATGAGCGCTTCTTATATGTACATTACTGTAGGAGACAATATGGAAGATATAAAAGAACATGACACCTTGTTCTTATGAGAATTATAGAGTAGTTGAGGAAACAGTGAATACAATGGTGACAGGACAAAATAGAAGAGAGAATTCTTAATGTTCTGTCAAGATGATAATTTCAGAAATGGATTAGATCATTTGGTATGGGATCAGGGAGTCAAGAAAGCCTGGACAAAGTGGAACTTGCATCCAAGTTGAAAGAATAGACAGGGCCAGAACATTTCTGTCAAGAAAACAACTTTAACTGACTTCTTATGAAGACAGAATAAAAATCAAAATGTAAATTTTGACTCTTCTACACATTATTTCTACAAATTTTTTCTTTCTATTCTCAATAATCTGCCCCAAGTTTTTCAAATAATTCCATCTTCTAGGAATACTTTTGCCAATGATTATGCTTGACTTCTAAAAAGAATTCATGTTGTAAAGGCTATTAAAACATTCATCATCAATTATAGTCTGCCAACATGTTTATGTCCAGACCAACCTTACTCTTTTTTTTTTTTTAAGATTTTTTTTTTGATGTGTACTATTTTAAAAGCCTTCATTGAATTTGTTACAATATTGCTTTGGTTTTCTGTTCTGGTTTTTTGACTGTGAGGTATGTGGGATCTTATTTCCTAGACCAGAGATAGAACCCACACACCCTGCATTGAAAGGCAAAGTCTTAACCAATGGACAGCCAGGGAAGTCCCCAGACCAACCTTACTGTTTACAATATAATCCATCAACTGTGCAAAAACATGTTTAAGCAATATAGATAATGTGGGTAATGGTGAAACTGAGTGATTGTCATGACCCAAGGTAAAATGATTCAAAACTGGTGGCATTTTAAATTTCTGGCCAGATGTTAACTGATTGTTTTGATAGCAAATTAAACATGAAGAGATAAAAGGTAATTCCAAAGAATTATCATTGCCAGGTATCTTTCTTTCCCAAATGTCCCTGTGTGGTCCGAAAATTGATTCATTAACATTTTTATTCATCTTGTTATGTTTATTCATACACACACACACACACACACACACACACACACACACAGAGTGTTTTTGCTTAAATAAAAATTTACTTCTTAGACTCTTCTAGAAAAGGGAGGGAAGTGCACTTTGAATCTTAGTTTTAAAATACTTACCATGATAATTATTAGAGAAATGAAAATTAAAACTACAGTAAGGTACCACCTCACACTGGTCAGAATGGCCATCATCAAAAAGTCTACAAATGACAAATGTTGGAGAGGGTGTGAAGAAAAGGAACCCTCCTACACTGTTGGTGGGAATGTAAATTTGTGCAGTCACTATGGAAAACAGTACGGAGGTTCCTTTAAAAACTAAAAATAGAGTTGCCATGTGATCCAGCAATCCCACTCCTGGATATATATCTGGAGAAAAGTATAATTCATAAAGATACATGCATCCCAACTTCATAGCAGCACTATTTATAATAGCCAACACATGGAAGCAACCCAAATGTTCATCAACAGATGAATGGATAAAGATGTGGTATATACACACAATAGAATACTACTCACTCATAAAAAAGAATGAAATAATGCCATTTGCAGCAACATGAATGGACTTAGAGATTATCATACCAAGTGAAGTAAGTCAGAAAGAGAAAGACAAATACCATATGATATCACTTATATGTGGAATCTAAAATATGGCACAAATGAACATATTTACATAACAGAAACAGACTCACAGGCATAAAAACAAACTTATGGTTCCCAAAGGGGAAAGAAGGTGGGGAGGGATAAATTAAATGTTTGGGATTAACAGATACAAACTATTATATATAAAATAAACAAGTCCTACTGAATAACACAGGCAACTATATTCAATATCCACTAGTACACCATAATGGAAATGAATATATTTTATATATATATATATATATATATATAAAATGGAATCACTTTTCTGTACACCAGAAACTAACACAACAATGTAAATCAACCATATTTCAATAAAAATGGAAAAAATACTTAGCATGAGAATTATGGATTATTATATTTCAAAGGAAACTTAGAATGTATCTGAAACCATCCTAATTATATAGATGAGAAAACTGAGGTACAAAAATATTAAATGGCTTACCCCAGGTCAGACAGATATATTGTTGTCTGAGCTGAGGACCTGGTATATTTCCTGCCTCCCTAGAATTTCCCAGCACATTGTGCTGGGTTGGGTTAGAGATAGGAAACTCATGGACATTATCCTCCTTAGGTTTATATGAGGGGATGCTGGATGAATGTCCCATGATTCACTGCATGATTTAAAGAGTTCTTTATTGAAGATGGTTTATCTTGATCTTCTTATTGTTGAAGTTCACTCTCAAAATGAAGAAAATTTTATGCTGCAGTAGTATTGATATAAATGTTACCAAACCAAACTTGAGTCTGCTCACCCTTGCTCAGTAAAGCCAATCTACTGACACCAGGTTGTGGTGAAGGAAAGTACAGCATTTATTGTAAGGCACCAGACAAGGAGTCTAAGGGAGCTAATGCTCAAACAAACAAACAAACACAAACTCTCTGATGGGTTTCAGGAAAGCATTTTTAAAGGCAAGGTGAGGGAGGGGAGTCAGAGGGTTTGTGATCAGCTTATGCACCATTCTTTTAGAGATTGATGGTGAGGGAATAGGGCAGTGTCACAGGTTAAACATTATCAATCCTCAGGCTCTGGTAGGTATGGAGGCTATGTGTTCATGGTCATCAATAGTTAACATTTTACATTTGATGGGACTTTTAGCATCTGTAAAACAACTCAGGAAATGTGCATCAGATACTGTTATTTATATATTTCAGAGAGGAACTAAAGATTCTGTGACTACCATATGGCTGATTTACTGGTTGAATTGTTACCATTTCTCCTGGACCAACTGCTATGTTGTCACTACATGTTCACAACCTTTCCTTTTTTTTTTTTTTTTTTTTTTTTTTGCAGTACGCGGGCCTCTCACTGCTGTGGCCTCTCCCGTTGCAGAGCACAGGCTCTGGACGCGCAGGCTCAGCCGCTCCGCAACATGTGGGATCTTCCCGGACTGGAGCACAAACCCATGTCCCCTGCGTCAGCAGGCGGACTCTCAACCACTGTGCCAGCAGGGAAGCCCTACAATCTTTCAATCATTAATTCTTGAGTCAGGTTTTTGTAACACAGGGGAGGCCTGAAAGTCTACAGTTTTTCTACAAACAAGAGGCAGGCAGAGGACAAAGAGGGAGGGATCTGTCATGAAAAGGCCCATTAGGGGTCTGCTCAGTTACATAAATGTTAATAATAATCAGTAACTCTATTGGATGCTTACTACATGCCACACACTGTGATCAACAACTAACATACATCATCTCAGTTAACCTTCATAGTTAGCCTAAAAAAATTATGAGTCCACTTTTATCCATGGGAGAACTGAGAATGAAATGTGTTATAACCTACATAAGGTCTTAAGATCTTAAAGCTGGTAAATGGGGGTGGTGGGATTTGAATTTGAGTAGTCTGACTAAAATATATTTATATGCACTGGCAAACATAGACACTAATTCGAGAGTTATTTCTTCTGGTTTCTTGTTATCTAAATTCATAATTACAAGAAAATTAAAAACCTAGAAATTGTGATCTACATGTTTATAGACCTATCTTTGATGAATCATAATAATCAATAATTTTGTTTTTTTGAATATATATTCATATATATATATATATATATATATATATATAGAGAGAGAGAGAGAGAGAGAGAGAGAGAGGGAGTTGCCTTCCAGGGTTGTATTGAATTGAATCAAGATGACTAGGCCTTTATATTTCAACACTGATCAGGCTTTGGATAAGGGACACACTGGGATAGGACTTGGGCTGGGCAGTTTGGAGAGAGGCAGTTAACAAAGTGGCTGATAGTGAAGATAATCCAGTGACTGCACTCCAAGAAGCTGGACAAGTTCTTTATTATAGGGTGACCTAGGTAGTATATCATAGTCTCTATGACAATTCCTTATAAATTCTTAAAAATCAGGTCTATAAGTCTGATAACCAGTAATACCTCAAACTGTAATTTTTACTCCCCAAATGCCTACCTAGAACATAGTTATAAATAATTCCACCTATCTGTCCAGTAATGAAAATATAAACTAAAAGACTTAAATTTCCTTGATTAAAATATATACACTTAAAAAAAGATTAGAAATTATGATTATATGGACTGGAAATGTGAAGAATGACAGATGGCTTTATTGGAGGAGTTAATAGAACATGACTGCAGTTGAACTGAAAGCTGGATCTAGATAAATTTCCTCATCCCCCATCCTTGGAATGTACACTCTGTCCACCATTCCCACAGTGGGAGCAATTTTCAAGGATGCAGGCTTGAGTAATGTGTTGTTGAGACCTTCTAGATGGTATAAATGATGACCCCATTAAGGCCTCTCTATAAACTCTTAAGATTCTGGTTGAGCCAGGGCAGGATCTACTCATCTTGCAGCACCCAAGACAAGGCTCAAATGTAAGTTACCTTTCTTGTTAAACCCTCCACTTACCAACATGGAGTGTTTGCCTCTTTCTTCATGTCCTTCCTGTGCGGGGTCCAATTTGTGAACCAATAGGCTTGACTATCCATATTGAGGTGCATCAAGGAACTTCCTACAACTTATTTATGACAGAAAAGTATCTTTAAACTGAGAGAAAATTTGCCACTTTTTTTTTAAACTTAAAATGACTTACTATGTAGTCCAAATGAAGAAAAACAGTCATGGCTATTCATGGCACTTTTCCAAAATCAAAGGAAAACTCAAACTCAACTCAAAGGAAAAGTATCAACATTTAAATTTAAGTGTAATGTTTGTTTGGATTTTTTGTTTTTACCTCTTATAAGAGTGAAAAAGTTCTCTTTTTATTCCTGGCTTGCTAAATATTTTTAATATGAATAAATAATGTATTTTATATTATGTTTTTCTGCATATACTTAGATTATTGTGTATTTTTTCCTTTTTTCTGCTCCATTCATGAGATGAATTACATTGTTTGGTTTTTGAATATTAATCTTTGAATTCCTAGAATAAATTCATCTTATAATATATTGTCTTTTATACACTAATGGATTTGGTTTGCTGATATTTCATTTAGAATGTTGCCATCTGTGTTTGTGAGATTAGATTTGTTGATGGGAATATCAATATAATAATCTACAATAAGAATAGAAGATAGGCTTTTTGTTGTTGTTTTTTTCTTTGTTTGTTTTTGCTAAACTGAGGACTATAACCTGGGAGACAGATTCAAGGAGCACTTGAATTGTGTTCTGCCTGACTACAATATGGGGAGGCTTATTAAGGCAAAACCCACAAAATTACAAAAGTTGTTTGTTAAGAATTAGAATTGGAGCTAGCAAGAAGTAAGGGTGTTTGTTAAGCAAGGATTATTTGGTGTCCAAAATGATTGTAGAGTTACAAGGGGATAACTTGAGACCATACAGTTATAGCTGGAAGCTACTAACAGATGTTATTGACAGGCCATATTTGACAGGCCATAAGACAGGCTGTTCTGTTTAGGCATAAAGTTTAGGCCAAATCATGTATAAGCCAGAATGACTTTTCCATACCTCAATATGAAAATTTCTTCCATCTGTCTATATTTTTTTTCTCTTGTAACTCCCTTGCTACATTTATTATCAAAGCTGAAACAATACCAAGCTTGAAGAATTTATACAAGATTATTCATGGTGAAAAGCCATTTCTTTTGGTAAAGATTCTTAGTTACAGATTTATTTTCTGTCACAATTATAAGACTATCCTAATTTTTTCTTTGTGTGTCAGTTTTAAGTATTATTTTTTTCTGAGAATTTATCCATTTAACACAAATTTTCAGTGTTGTTGTTTATCGTCCTTCTTTATATATTTTTTTTCAGTGTCTGGTGGAAATATATCATGCCATCTATTTTCTTCCTGATTTTGCTTATTTTCTGCTTGCTTTCTCTCTTTCACTTTGCTTAATATGTCCAGGAATTATTTCAATGGTATTAGTTTTTTCACATTTTTTTGGGGGGGAAGTTTGCCTTTACTAGAATTTTTTATGCTCTTATATTTGTTATTTTCTTCTTACTACATCTTTGGGTTTAATTTCATATTATTTTTCTCATTTCTTACTGATTAATATTTAACTTACTTTATTTCTCATATATGCATAAAAAGAAAAAACTTTGAATTTCCCTGTAGGCATAGCTTTAGCTGTATCCTCCAAGTTTTAAAACATATAATTTTCTTTATAATTTATTTTAAAGCATTTTCTAAATTCCCTATTGATTTCTTCTTTGATGTATTGGTTATTTATATGATTATTTTTTAATATCTAACTATGAAAAGATTCCCTACTTTTTTTGTTTTTAATGATTTCTAACTTAATTCCACTGTTATGAGACAATGTACTCATTAATTTTTATTTTTTGGAATATGATGAAACTTGTATCATGCAAATATATGAGCAATATTTGTAATTGTTTCATGTGTACTTGAAAATGATCTGTATATTACAGTTATTGGGTGCAATATTCTGTACATGAATAAGGTTGTTTGTGGATAATGCTCTTTAAAAATATTTTTTTATTTATTTTTTATTTTATTTATTTATTTTTTTTGATACTCGAGCCTCTCACTGTTGTGGCCTCTCCCATTGTGGAGCACAGGCTCTGGACACGCAGACTCAGCAGCCATGGCTCATGGGCCCAGCCGCTCCATGGCATGTGGGATCTTCCCGGATTGGGGCACAAACCCGTGTCCCCTGCATCGGCAGGTGGACTCTCAACCACTGCCCCACCAGGGAAGCCCCAGAGTGATTATTTTTATTCCTGTTATTCACAGAACAAGTTTATGGGCCAAATTTTACTTTAGAATCACTTTATTTTATATACACAATGTATAAGACAAAGACTTCATGATTATTATAATTGGTTTCTACCATACACTAAAGAAAAGCAATAATTCTAATAAAAGTTATGCTACTCTCCTGAAATAAAGAGGGGAAGTGTGTGTGGTAGACAGAAATCTAAAAATGACCCCAAATGATCCTTGTCTTTTATGTAATTCCCTCCACTTAAACATGGGTAAAACTTGTGAATATGATGAAATATCACTCCTGTGATTAAGACACATTATTTGGGAAAAAGAAAATTATCCAGGTGGGCCCAATATAACCATGTGAACTCCTTAAAAGAAGAGAGTCTTCTCCAGTCGGTGGCAGAAGATAAGTTGGAGAGATTGTATTACTGCTTTTAAGATAAAGAAGATGTGGTACAGGTATATAATGGAATATTACTCAGCCATACAAAAGAACAAAATAATGCCATTTGCAGCAACATTGATGGACCTAGAGATTGTCATACAGAGTGAAGTAAGTCAGAAGAGAAAGACAAATATTGTATAATATCACTTATATGCAGAATCTAGAAAAACGGTACAGATGAACTCCTTTGCAAAGCAGAAATAGAGTCACAGATGTAGAAAACAAATTTATGGTTACCAAGGCAGGAGGCGAGGTGGGATAAACTGGGAGATTGGGATTGACATATATAAACTACATTTATAAAATGGATAGCTAATGAGAACCTACTGTATAGTACAGGGAACTCTACTCAATTCTCTGTGGTGACCTAAATGGGAAGGGAATCTAAATAAGAATATATATATATATATATATATATATATATATATATATATATAACTGATTCACTTTGCTGTACAGCAGAAACAAACACAATATTGTAAAGCAACTATACTCCAATAAAAACAATTTAAAAAGACACTAATTGTGTGTTAATTTGTTACATGGCAAACAAACAAACAAACAAACCAAATGCAAGCTACACGTGAGAGTAATCCCATAGACAGGGAATCTTCATTGTAGGTTCTCAAAGGATGTTGGCTTAGCCATTTATAAAATTATAAAGGTGGCTTAGTTCATTATAAAAGAAACCATGGTTATTGCCTTCTTAGTTCTTATTCATTCTTACTGCATTCTGCCCTCTTTTTTCAATACAATATTGAATTTACCCTAGTCAAGCTTACCAATCATTTATTTATTGTCTAATTTGATAGACTGTCTTCATTTAGTATCTTATTTGGCCTCTTTGCACCATTTGAAATGGTTCACTACTGCATAGACTCTGTAATTTCTTTTCTTTTTTTTTTAGTTTTAATTTTACTGCCCCATGGAGTTTTACTTCAACTCTTTTTGTTTTCTCTACAGATGATGCCTGAGCTATCTCTCCTAGTTTCGTTGTTCCCATTGTCTTCAATATGTTAGTGACTATTAAATCCATATGACCATCAAGATTCTTTTTGACTGCATTATAATCCTATAAATCCAACTTCTCAATTTTGATATCCTACAGGTCACTCAAATTGAAAGTAATCAAAATTGAATTTATTATCATTTCTGAAACATACTTATGCTTTTGTGGCAATAAATAGCAGCAGTGTCTAAGATGCCCTATCAAAAACTTTAATATTATCTTTGACTACCTCACCATCCTCCCATACCATTAATAAGCACATATATATCAATTGTTTTTTATATGTATGACACTGTTTTAATTATCAATTAGATTCTATCTATTTAATGTTTCTTAAAATATTCTAGTCTTTCTGTCTCTGCTTCAGGTAACATAGAATGTGTTCTAGGACTATTTGTATCCTTTTTCTTTACCAAACTAACTTAATTGGCTTTCAGATGCTGTCTTAGACATCAATTCCTTTGGAAAATTGAATCTATGTTCTGAGACTTCTCTTGAGCTGAGAGGTCCTGTTTCATCACTGTCTCTGCAGTCATTGCTACAAACATCAACAATTTTCTGATATCCAAGTGTCAGTTGTATACCTGCCAACATTCTAGAGAAATAGGTCTCAATAACTTTCTAAATTGGGAAAACCCTAAGTTTGCTTACTTTATTCCAAAGTCACTGAGACCAACAGAATGGTAAATAAGCAGAGTTATGCTTTGAATCTGGAGCTTATATATATATATATATAAATTATATATTATATAGATGTAGATATATACTGCTACTTCAGCTCTTTTCTTTGTAACTCTGTGTGTCTGAATTCTATGCATCAAGTTTCTAGACAGGTAGTCATGCCCTGGAAGGGGTCTTGGTCAGAGCATCAAAGAATTCTATAAAATTGTATTTTATAGTCTCTAAATTATCTTGAGATTAATATTTTATTGCTTCCCTTTTGTATCTTATTAGTGGGGACATATAAGAAGTTTATAGAAGAGACTTGTAAGCACCTGGGGATTTTTGAAAAGCTGAGATGGCAGGTTTTAAAGTTCATGGGTTTTAGGCATGTACTCATTAGTATATGGAGTGTTAGTGGATGGCGTTTTTAGTTTAACATGGTGTCACTTTATCATTCTCTTCCACAATTCAAGTATGGTGTCTCTTTAGGGTTCCCAGTAAGCCCTGTGCTTACCCCTACTGTAGCACTTATGACACTCTGTGTGAATTGCCTGCTTACCTAATAGCCTTGACCACTAGTCTATAGCTAGTTGATGAAAGAGACTTAACATTTCTCTCCTTATATCACTAATGTTTAAATGATATCTACTCTACAATAGGTGCTAGGTCAATACATTAAATTAAATTGATTCCAACAAAGAAATGATAATATAAATACCACTGGCTTTGACATTGATGGAAATCTGAGTCACTAAATTCCTTTGGGTCTTGGTTTACTGTTCCTTAGAATGATATTAGAAGAGATTGTCTACAATTCTTTTTTCAGCTCTAATAGATTGCAATTCAACTGGAGTCATCAGGACCTGGTCTTCATTATTTCTTGAACACATCTTCTTTTGGATGACTTCATTTTCAAATAGTCATTTCTCATGATTGCCAGCAGTGCCTCTCAGGGGTTACACAAGCAGGAAAGAGATCTTCTCTTCCATAATAATTTGAACAAAAGTCTTGTACCTGATCCTTATTGACCTGAATAATGGGGTCCTATGTCCATCATGATTGTTTTGAGAGGGGATATAATTCACTAATTGGTTTAGGTCTCAGGCAAGCACTCACATCTGGATTAGGAGGCTGAGTCAGCCTCATTCAAAACACATAAGTGGATAATAAGATCATTATTATATGGGGAATTTGATGTTATTAACCTACGGAGGGAGAAAGTGTGGTGAGTATTCAAAAAACAACTTCACAGATATTCACTGTAATGAATGGATGTCATAAATTTTAACATTTCCTACCCCTAAAATATTAAATGAAAGTTTAACATTTGAGAGAAATCATACTGTTCTTGTATATGTATTTTAGAAACTTTATTTTAGGCTAGAAGGAATATGGATCCTATGCAGTATTAAAAATGTTTGTTTCAATTGTCCTTTATTTGACATACATCTGTTATTGGTTTATTTCATTAAAAATAGTGTCACATGTTTATATTTCCTCACATCCATCATAATCTTAAAGCCAATACTAGGCATTCATCATACACTAACTACATGTGCATTGACTTATTTGTTGATTAAGCTGCTAAGTGATTTGGTGGAAATTTAGTTTTGCCATAATGGAAGCTATCAGGACTTAGAACTTCCTTTATGAAGCTTCTTAAAATGAGGGATTAAAAATTTATCTCATCTTGAGGTAGGCAGATGAAGTAAATGAGTTTCCGCTTAACGTCCCAGCTCTGTCTGTGTATTTGAGAAATGTCTGAGGAACATATTTATAAGACTTCTAGTCACCCTACCTCCTTTAATAAACAAGTTAATTTTCTAATACAGAGTTATATTAAAAAAATAAGGTAAAGTCAAATATTTTATATGTTATATATATATATATTTAACATCTTTATTGGAGTATAATCGCTTTACAGTGGTGTGTTAGTTTCTGCTTTATAACAAAATGAATCAGCTATACATATACATATATCCTCATATCTCCTCCCTCTTGCATCTCCCTCCCACCCTCCCTATCCCACCCCTCTAGGTGGTCACAAAGCACCGAGCTGATCTCCCTGTGCTATGCAGCTGCTTCCCACTAGCTATCTGTTTTACACATATATATGCAATTAAAAAAAAAAAAAGGCTCTGAAGAACCTAGGGCCAGGACAGGAATAAAGACACAGACATAGAGAATGGACTTGAGGACATGGGGAGTGGGAAGTATAAGCTGGGACAAAGTGAGAGAGTGACATGGACATATATACACTACCAAAATAATTTATATTTACATCTTCTATTTCAACCTCTTTCTGATTAGGTAATTTACACACTTTTGTTAGAGGATGACAGACATTGATAATGAGAGCCAAGGCAATTTTATTTCCTAGACAGTTTGATAATATCCCTGTACCCTTTTGAACAGATGGAAACTAAGTTAAGTTGTGGGTGATATGTATTAATCGAACAAAGAATGAAAATATAATTAATAAGTGACAATCAGACATGCACCATAACAGAAGGTGAATCTGGAAAGATCCTGAAGGAATACCTCCGCTGAAGGAAAATTTAAGTTATAGACAAATTACTTGCATATTTGCCTTTAGCAAATAAAAGTTTTTATTAACTCCTTGATTGGCTGGAAGTAGCCTGGAACAATGGGGAAACACCACAGAAATGAAATTTAGTAGGAATAAATGTGGTCTTAACTTTATGCTTATAATAATTATTTATATGAATACAGGATGCAGGATGTGCAAGACCTGGGTAACAAGTTTAATGAAAAGCTCTGGAAGGTTGAGTGAGAACAGAGACTCAATGTGGCCTAATGGTATAAATCAGCTGATTAAGAGCTTGAGAAATCTTAGGCTGAATTAATAAAAATAAAGAAATTGCTTTCTTGTACAATCATGGAAACATGTACATTGTATTGTACATTAAAAGAGACTATTAAAATTCACAAATGGAATGAGAAATAAATATGACACAATCTAAATTAATATACTTATTCCACTGGTGTGATGTTATTATTGAATGGTAGATTTAGAATTATGTAGAGAAGGTAAGGTCTTAAAGGAAGTTTAGGGTATGCAATCTGAAACCCAGTGTTTAGATTAGAATTCAGATTAGCCTTAAATTTGATTCTAATTTTGAGTGGCCAGGATATAAAGGGAAAAATTATGGGTATTATAGTTTTATTGTTAGATAAAAGAGGCAAATCATCAAGAGTAAGAAACAGTTTTTTTCTAGAAACCACATTTCACCTAAATTCATCATATAGCTCTTTATAGAAGGAAAGCTAGAAAACAAGATTTTATCATTCTGTAATTTTAAAACTGTACATTTTCCTAAATGAACCTAATGATTTATTTAGTTTAGATTTTCGGATGAGAAGCTGCTGTAATTCCAACTGAAGGCTGTTCTTTTTTACAAGTTTAAACTGTGTAAGGGATGGAAGAGAAAGGAAAATATGTGTAAGCATCTCTGTTTTGTCTGTCACAATTATTACGCTTATTATATGAAATTTTTAACAGGGTTTTCATCAGAGTATTCATTGAAACATTGCCATTGATATCACTCACTCTCATTTTCTTTCTCTTCCTAAATCTATCACATCCCTCTACTTAGGATCCTTATATGCAAATCTCTCCCTCCTCTATGGCTCATAGAGCAGCATTCAGGTCTCCTTACACAGGAAATTTTTGCAAATTTCATTGTGGAAATGCCAGTCTTAACTTTGAAAGCTAGTCTAATGGTAAAGGACATCAGCTTTGCTATCTGACAGATGTAGTTTTTAATCCCTCATTCTAGCACCCAAGCATATTGTTAAATATCTCTAAACCACAGTTGTCCCACTTGGGAATGACAATATCCACTTTGGAATATTGTGAAAGTTAAATGCAATATATGTCAAAACTCTCACAGCAGTTCTTGTTATATAGTAAGTAGGGTTGCCAGAATTAGCAAATAAAAATACAGGGTGCCCAATTAAGTTTGAATTTCAGATATACAATAATATTTTAGTATAAGTATGTCCTGTGGAAATAAATAAAGACCAGCACATGATAATAAACAAAGGCTATTCATAGCAAGGGAGTCAGCCATTGTTACTTGGATTTTGGCAGTAGATTAAAGGTAGGCAGAGAAATGAGAAAGCTTTACAGTAGAAGAAAGGAAAGTTTTCAAGTATGCCCTGATAGAGGCTGTTGGCAAGAGAAAGCTGCAGGTGTATTAATTAGAAATGGGCAACCTATGTGATTCATTAGGGGTACATATTTTGCTTCCTGCGGCTGATTCTAAATTATAAGCAGGAGCAAATTAGGGAAGCTTAGTCAGCTATTAATCAAGTCCTGGCCATTGTAGGCTGATTGTTAAAAAACATTATTGCTTAGATTTCTGGATTGTCCCTAGAGATAGCAGTCTGATTTTGCATAACTCTGACTTATAAGAGTCTGACTTCCTGGACTGGTTATTGTAGATAAGGGATTAGTTTTCTTGACAGATTGCCAAAGGTTGTGGGTCAGAGTTCTATTTTCATATATGGTCTATTGTCCATTTGTATATTCAGTCTCTCAACCAAAAATATTGCATTGTGTTCTGAATTTTAGCTGGCAACACTAACTTAAAGTATCAATACTAGCTAAATGGTTGATGCTATGTTACTAATATTCAAATGACAATGACATTAAATATTAATCTCCCAAGAGCACTTGCATTTTATAAGACCAATGAGAACACAATACTTTAATGTGACAAAGTCAGTCTCTTATGATGTAATTCCAGACTATGAAATTTTCTTGAGAGAACTTTTTAGGTCAATCAAGTCTTCACTATGCTATTAGCCATCTGCTCGTAAAGTCAACTGAGACCAAGACAAGCTTTTTCAGGTTGAGGAAACAGTTTAGAATAATGAGAAAGCATGTGGCTTTCAAGCAATTCCCATACCTCTCATTTCAGCAAAGTCCAGTATTCTCACTGTATTTTTTCTTTCTTCGCTCTCTCCTTCCTTTGTAATGTTTATTGGTTCTGCTTCTTTTATCCTTTTCCATTGATTGATGGGTGCCTGTAATTATGCACTAGGGGTGTTGATCCTGAAGCAATGGCCCTCTAATGGAGGTCAGCTGAAGTTAGATATGTAGCTTGGCCCTTTCTTGATTTTTAAAACTTTGTTTATTGGAATTTTGCTGTTCTCATTTTCCAGTGTCCATTGAATTAGTTTGGGATGAAGGAAGATTTTTAACGTGTTTACTAGCTGATCTAGTTTCTGTTATGTTAACATCTTCCTTGTCATTCTGAGCTGAGTGTTGTGATACATATTGCCAGAACCCATCTGGCTTGAGTGAGTTGTTGCTGGAAGTTGTTCTAAAGGTGAGGTATGCACTAACTCTGACAAGCTCCTCTTCTCAAGTGAGGGAAATTTATGCATGTCAGTTTCAATAACATATGCAGGCTTTTCTGATGATTATCTCTTTTGGTTGTAAATAATAGCTGAAGCAAACCATCTAGTGCTTGATCAGAACCCATGGGTTTTAGGGTTTCTAAGTGAGGCCACAGGTTTTCAAATTCTGAGACTTCATAGAAGATACTAGACATTTAAAAATGTAACATGGTTTATAGGGAAAACACCGCAAGATGAAGAAATGAGGTTTTCGACCCAGAAAGAGCTGTTTTTGACACTTCATAATAACGCTGCCAGTAGAAGAAAAAGAAGGAGAAGAAGAAAAACAATGATTTGCCCCAAATTCCAGTATTTTTTAAATTCATGTTCCTTTCATGTAGTTGTGTTCCAAATCTAGAGATAATCTTGTTGTTAGAGAAGAGTTTGACAAGTTCTTATTGGAGAAGGGTTTGGCAAATTCTTAACAAATCACCTAATTACTCCGAATAGCATTTCTGTTCAAAGTAGCCCCCTGAACCTGTCCATGAACAGTATTAGTATATGCTAAGTACAGAACTTGAAGGTGTTTCAAAAATTTTATAGCAATTTAACACTGTCATGATATTCAAGGGCATAATTAGTTGAATTGTTCCCCTGAAGACGGTTTAGATCATTTTGAATATGATTGAATACACGTAGTAAGTTGCCTGTGGCTTGAGCTAAATAGGAGACAGGCACAGTAGGACTCTGTATACAACTGTGACGGCTGAAAAAATAAAAGAAAGAAACAAACAAAAATAATCCCCCCCTACAGATAGTTTGCAAAACCATGCATTAGTGAATTTAGTGGGTCTGTCAATTTCTTCTCTTAGTCACTGCCTGTAATGCACATAGTCACAGAGTCCTTACCATCAGGAACAACATTCTTGACATTCTTCACCTTGGGGGAATCACAACATATTTTAAAAGCTGTGAGATACTCAAATCATAATTCATTTCATTTTGAAGGATGCATGGGATAGAGAATGATATACCATCTCACAATAATTTGGTACTTTCAAAGTAAAGTAAACATTACCAGTACATTGCTATTCCTCAACAGGAGCAAAAAAAAGCCTGGTATCATATTCCTCTCTTTTACTGTTTATATTTCTATGGGTTTAATTTTCCTTTTCCTTGTTTTTATTAACCCAGCATGGGAAAATATGACTTACTGTCCCCAGAAGAAGTCTCCCATTACTACCATTCTGTGGTAAAACTCTAAAGAAAGTGAAGTTTGCCTACTTTGCTTCCTTATCACCTTTTTTTCTTCTGTTGTCTTACTTTCTGATCTCCAGTGCCCAGGGCTCTCATGCTGACTTCTAGTCTCTGTGATGATTCCCCAGGCAAAGACCCACAAGACAGAACAAATAAGGGATAGCTGAACCCCTATCCCCACCACCCTACTCTGTGTAGTTTCCTTGAGCTTAGCTCAGACACTGATGAGTCTAAATCTAAATTAGCAGTTTTGTGATTCATTGTTTCCAGGGAGATATTAAACTATTTGTGACCTGAAAGACAAGGAAGTACGAAGACTTTTTTGGGAGAAATAATGCAAGATCAAGTATGAGATGAACGTTTACTAATTTATTTTTGTCTGGTTAAAATTTGTATACCATATGGATTATTACTATCCCAATTTATTTTCTGTCCACAACTCTGAAGTGAAAATAGTATTTATATAAGAAATAAGTAACTCCTTATGTGAGAAACAGGATATTACACCTAGAAAGGGAACTTAATAATCATCTCGTTCTCCACCATCATTTTACAAAATAGAAAAATGAAGCCCTAAGAAGTGAAATAATTTAGATACTTTTACTGCGTTATTGTTAGTAATGAAACAATTTCATATTTGGTTGAATACAAATTTATTAATTAGTTAAATAATTCCATTTGATCAAACAACAAATATTCTGGCCAGGACAATATTATACCCATTAATTTACACTTCTTTATTAATCTCCAGTCATTTTGAAAGTATATGTTCCCCATGAATTCTAATGTTGGCTCCAAAATTTACAGGCATTCATTCCTTCACATTGAAAACCTTGTTTTTGAAAGTTATCATTATAAGGTACTATTGCAACTTTGTGTTTCTCTGCACATCTGTACATGTCCTTTTGACCTATCTACTGAATCTTGGGCAGAAACCTTTAAAAAACAAGTAAAAGTGGAAGTTTTTAAAAGGGAATGTCATCATAGGTTTGTAATGTATAGAGCGGTGATTATAGTTAATAATACTGTATTGTATATTTGAAAGTTGCAAAAAGGATAAATCTTAAAAGTTTTGGTCACAAGAAAAAAACATTTGTAATTATATAAGGTGATAGTTAACTAGATTTCTTGTGGTGATCATTTTGCAATGTATACAGGTATTGAATCATTATGTCGTATACCTGAAACATAATGTTACATGTCAATTATGCCTCAATTAAAAATTATACAAATGTAAATTTAAAATAGATGAATAAAAGGGAAAGGAAAATGAGTAGAATGAACTAATGTAATATTTGGAGAAATGTCTTTACAAGTGCATGGAGTGTGGTCAAAGCAGAACAGATTTTCAGAATAATTTTGACTTGATATTTTACTCTAGTTAGAAATAGTTAAACATGAGATATATAAATTGGTAACTTCATGGATTATAATTTCATATGGACCTCATGTAGAATTATTTTTCTCCTTATGTGGAACAATAGAATGAGGACAGTTTGAAGACTCCTTCTTGACCAGTTCTTTCAGCAAATTTAAATGAATTTTGTTTTGTGCTTAATTTATCAATCATGTCTGTTATGAGACTAATTTATGTCGAGCATGTCAAAAGCATTCTAAAAGATGCAATGAATTCACCGTGGCATCAATTGCTTTTAGCTTAATTTGTAGGTACGTATTTAAGTAGAGAAAATATGGAACATACCTATTGGAGTGAGATTTATCCATTGTATAACTGTATATTTAAAATTTCTTTCAATTGATTTTTTTATTTCTATAATTCAAAATCCTTATTACTTAATAGAAATGTATTTACATATACATAAATATATATAAATCTTCATTGGAAAAAATTTTTGAAGGCTATTCAAAACCATTGTAGAAGTCTCTGTGTGTGTGTGAGAGAGAGAGACAGAAAGCAAGCAAGCAAGTGGTAGCAAAATTCTAAACTTTTCATTATACACCATTGCATATATAAATAGTGGAGTTGCAAATATCCAGTAATATAATTTATCCAGTAATATAATTATTGAGTAATATAATGTGTCAAGTTCAGTCAAAGTGTTATTTCAGAAATAAGACAGATTTTAGGTCTAACCCATCCATTTATAGCTGAGAAAAACTAAGGTTCACGTAATTCATAGTTTACATGTATTGCCCAAGTCTACAAAAACAGATAAATTCTAGACTGCAGACTATTTGATTCTCAATCTAGAAAACTTTCAACTATATCATGGACAAACCAGTCAGGGACCTTAGACAAAATAATCAATCCTATTCTCTCCTCCTCATTAACTTATGTAGTAAATGAGTTTTGCCTTTCATTTATTTATAATTCCTGGGAAAGAGAAAAGTTTGATGGGGAGAAGATGAGGCTGATGGAGTTGAATCCACACCCACTGGGGGCTGGGTGGGCAAGTTGTGTAACTTCTCTTTGTTTGCACTTCCACCATGTAAAAGAGAAGCAGTATGTGCTTTGAATGATTGTTAGAAAGGTTAAAATAGATAGCACATTTTAAATTACCTGGCACCAGGCAGTCAGAGCAACTCACTTCTTCTCCCTTTCCACTTTTCTCAAATTTACACCTTTTTACTATTGTCTTCCTATACAATCTTTCTGTACAATCTTCTTGTGAGCAGTACAGTATCATATCTATTTCCTTTTAAAATTTTCTATTAATGCTTATGAAAATGCTGGGCACAGTTGGTACTCAATAAATACTTACTGAATTATATTGACTGGTTGAATTGAATCAATCAATAAAAATACATTGAATAAGTGACTGTAGCTTAATTTGTAATTGAGATAACTTCAGATTTTGACTCAGCAGAATAAGTATGAGTGATCCATGACTTTCAAGATGCATGATCACAGGTACAAGTTATTTTACTTATTTTAGTTGACCTAGAATGTGTGAATGTATGTGTACTGTAAAATGCTATACAAATTAAAATAACTTTATTGCTGACAGAGTTTATCCTCTCATTTAAAAAATGAGACTTGCATTCAGGGTCATTTTACAATACTATTTCTTGGGAGTACACGTAAAGTATATTTTGACAGTGAGAGCTGCTTGAAAATTACATTAAATAAACTTAGAAGGAGAATATCTGTTTTCCCTTTCACTTTGTGGGTAGGGTGGATAAGTTTAGTTCATTGATGGTTTCCACTTGATATTTACCATTATTTGGAAATAGCTTGATCACATATTTATTTTAACACCAGGTCATTTGTTGCTGCCTCAGACTCAAGATTAAACCAGATGGTTGAATTATTTCTTATCTGTGCCAAACGCTAAAAGATTGAGTCAAACTAGTAGCACACACTAGACTAAAAGCTGCCTCCTCACCATCCTTTTCTCTGATTCCTCATTTCCAACCCATTTCCAGCATTTCCTGTACAACTGCTCTTCTGATAATAGCATGTCCTGAAGCTTTCTCCTCTGAGTCTGCATTTGACCTAGGAAAAGAAAGTTGAGTATAAAAATAGAAGACATGACACACTGTGGCTTGTTCTTATCTGATTGTTTGTAAGATCAGAAGAAAATCAGGTGGTGTTTCAAGACTGGCCATTCAAGTTAATAACCTAGAAACAAAGAAATCAATGAAGAATCATAGCTGTTGCAGGGAAGAGGAGAGACAGCAAAGAGCAGGGAAAGGGTTAATCACTCAAATTATTTTCCAAACTAAGATTCAAACTCTATGTTAGGGAGCAGGAAAGAAATAATAGTCAACCCTCCTTGGGCATCACTTTCCAAGTTTAGCTTGTGTTTATATATCTGTGTTCCATACCTACAGGAACTGGGTCAAATATAAGACTTGTTAACATTCACAGCTGCAAACAATTTTCTTCTTTCTGCCTCCAGTCCTCTCATGTCCCTTGACTCTTCACATTTTCTGCTCTTTGGGGGCTATCCCTTTAGGGCCTCAAACTAACCCTGCCTCTACTCTACTCTCACACTGAGCATAACCCCTTCTTGTCACTTAGAGGAAAGGATCCAATAAACCATTTTTCCTATCAAAACAAAAATATCCCAACTACCAGTAGATTTAAATTAAAAAAAAAAAATCAATGAGTACAAAAGGACAAATCTGGGAAAAAAGCAAAAACAAAAACAAGAGCTAGTTTTGTGGAGAAGGAGAACTTCCTACTGTCCTTCAAAACAATCTTCCTCTGAAGTATTTTCTTGTTTAGATATAAAACCCGCTTTATGAGAAAACACTGAGATGATCCTAAGCACAGATGTTTAATTTGTTTTATTTGAGAAACCATTCCTGCCTCTTATAGTATACACAAAGAAAGGAATAAACTGACAAACACACTCGTTTACATAATCTGTTCAGCTTAAAATGATAATTAGTTAGTCCCAAGCTATGATGTACAACTCAGCAGGCAAAAGTAATTTTAAAATCATTAGACGTATACATCATGGTCAGGAGGTCAGCACACTTGAATTTCATTATGCAATAAGGAAAAGTACTTCCAGTTCCTACATCTTTGTTCTGTGCCCTTATTTAGAAGAGTAAATTAGAAAATACTGTGGGAGGAATAATCCATTTCTACCAATTACTTTCCAAAAGAAAGTAAAATTGGTGACCAGTGATTCTGATTTTAAGTGGATACCTCAATCAACATCAATTCATTTAATGGTCCTAGAAAAGAAAAAGAAAACAGCAGGTTACCATCAAAAACATCTATAATAAACCCATTTAAACACTACCTTGCCTCAAATTCTTATAGCACCCATTGTTTTACATTTACAGGACACTCAGGCAAGATGGACAGAATGATGGGGAGAATCCCTGATTTCTAGTTTAATTTGGAAGCCCTATTTTCAGCTCCAGATTATTAGGAAAATTCTGTCTTTATTCAGTTCCAGTAGAGCTTGGGTCTATACACTTTTAGGATACAGAGTTTAATCTTCCACCACTATTCCAGCAAATTCCGTGAACAGACAGTGTATAGTTTCCCCTGGGGCATTTATGAAGGCTCTTCCTTCTTGGAAAATTCCTCAGCACCTGGCTGAAGTCTCTACTGAAGTTCTCACCCTGTCCATTTATGTGAATCATGTGAAAACATTACTATTTGACCATCTTATAGTGGAGAGTAGTATAAACTCCACTCCAAATAACTATTGTGAATAGGAAACAACTGATCAGACAGCACCAGGCTACAACTAGGCAGCAAGTAGGATGTTTTCTTAGCCTAAATTGGGTGTTGCTTTTGAAACTCAGAAATTGTACAAATAGCTCTGTGATATTAACTCATGTTTTCACCTTTTCACATAGTGCCTTTATCAGCCTGCCCCTTGAGGGAGTGAAAACTGCTGGCAAGGTATTATCCCTAAGTTCTGCCCATGAGAATCACATGGTAAGGGGTTGTGGTGCATTATCTCTCGAGAACGAAAGTTGGACAGCTCTGAGAACTCTTAAAAATTATCATTCCTTAGTTGCTTCTAGTAATTTTTATTAATCCCCCCCCACCTTTTCCTCATCCATCTCTCATCTTCTCAATATTTGATGTTTTTTCATTTAAATATGGCTTTCTTCAACCTTATTTTTTATACTACACTCCTATTACTATTACTTTTTAATTTTATTTACTTTTTTATTTCAATTTTGCCATAGATTTATTTTCTGGTATTTTAACTCTCTAAGTTATACCATATTATATATACATTGCTTTTGCTACTCCTACTACTATTTATTTTAGTTTTAATTACTTTTTAATTTCTATCTCCTCACCTTACACACTTCTTATATTTTCTTTGTTTCTTGTCATTTTGTACTTTTTCTTAAGTTTCCTTGAGTTTGAGTCCTTTTTTTGCTGATTTTTAAGAAGCATATCTAGAAAGATGGTGTTGGTTTGAGAAATTCTAATCCAACAACAAATAGTCAGGGGACCTTTCTTGACATTTAACTGCTATCACATGCACCTCAGTACCAGAAGCCACACCTGAGCTCTCATCCTCACCCTCAGAAGATCTCCCTGTCATTTAGGCTCCACCTAGAGATACAAGAAACACAAAGGTCAGCTGTCCAATGAGGGCTAATGTATAGGTAACATAATGTGATGTTTTGTGAGGGTATTATTTCTTGGCATCTCACACTGTCTAGACTTTATATAAGGAGATGTGTGTTTTATAGTATTAATGCTAATTTTACTTTTGTAATTATAGTTTTTAAAACTATGCTTAAAACTCTTCCAATTGAAGCCATGAACCACAAAGGTAAAAAAGCAGGTCTTCCTCAAAGAGGTGACTTTTTTTCTCTCTACCATCTTCCTCTCCCAGGATGGTTTTGCTGAAATATCAAATAGAATCAGATCTCCAGAGAAAGGACCAATGTAAAGGAAACAGTCAAGATTCTAGCATCAACCAGTCTCTAATATACTTACTTCCATATGTCCAAATGGTTCTTCCAACAACTTAGGCAGGGTCCCAAGGAATTTCTCTCAGTGCTCACTGCCAATAGACCAGAGTGAAAAGGCTTCTTAAAACTGGCAACAGCTATGCCCTTGTTGGAAGAAACTCTTAGTTTTTCAAGACTTATTTTAGATAGTGTATTCCTCTCCTGAATATCAGAACCTAAAAAGAAGGATGGTAATTTCATTTCTAGAACATAGATTTAATTTTTTGGTAACATGACAAGGCTGAGGCTAGGCTTTTTCAGTTTTCAGTCTGTTTCCCATGGGAGAGCAGGATTCTATAAATCTTTAGTCTCCAGGCCATGATGACAATTCCCTTGACTTTCCACATTTGTTTCCCTGGAATTGATGTTGAGTGTCCTTTCAAGATACCACCAAGTTTCAGTTCTCATGCCATGAAAGGTCTTGGGCCATTAATATCCAACTTGGCTTATTGATTTCTTACACTAACTCTACAAATTTCATTGCTTTAATAACCAACTGCTTTTGTTAATTTCTGCCAAAATGAAGGGCTACATGACAACTGTTCTAAAAACAAAGTTATCACTTTAAATAGAAGCCTCTCATCATATAACTGAATGGCAGTTGAGAAACTTACTGGCAAATTAAACAAGTCACCTAAGTATATATGTTGCAAACAGGTGATTTTTAAGGATGTTCCAAGTAATGTTCAGGATAATATATTTATTCTAGTAGCACACAAGTGTGAGTTTTATTTTAACAACTGCTGTAACAGTTTGATAATAATAGCACTCTATAGAATTTATATATATATATATATATTAGTATACAAATATTTTGTGTTTATATTAACAAACCACTCTCCAAAGTTGTAAAAATGTATGTTATTGCCAGCAGGGTCTCAGAGTTCGTTACCAAAATACATTCTTACCAACATTTTGTACTGTCCAATTGTTCCTTTTTTTTTTTTTTTTTCTTAATGTGATGGGGATGAAATGGTATCTCAGTGTATTGTTTTTTTTCTGTAAACTACATTTATTGAAGGCTTATTGAACACTGGGCACATCAGATACAAAAGATATGGGATAGGGGCAGGTAAGAACTTAAGAAATTAAATATACACATTAATGTTACCACTAATTCTAACTACTAGGGAAGTACAAAATTTTTACAAGTTATGCTTTATAGTGAAATTTTGATGCCTGTCAAAAAGATAAGCTACACATACAATGCAATAGAAGTGTTTTAAAATTGTGCTTAATATCATAGAACTACCCCAAAATGCATTGATAAAGTGCCTATACAGCATTCATTCTTTTTATACACATATATTTCACCTTAAAGATTGCTTGTAAAGTACAAATACTTTGACTTCATTGCTGAGAAATCTATGGTAAACAACTATATATGCAGTTTTTCTAAGAAACATCACAGCATTTGTAGTCCATCTCTCTAACTTCTATCTTATTTTTAGTTTCCCTTATTCTTCAGAACTGTTTATATTACTTTTGTCGGATCATCTTCTTCAAGTTTCTTGATTTCATTTTTTAAACAATTTATAGTGTCACAACTTGCTTTTAATCTTTCTTTAAGCTCTGCAATTTCAAAGCTTGTTTGTTTGTTTTTTAACATCTTTATTGGAGTATAATTGCTTTAAAATGGTGTGTTAGTTTCTGCTGTATAACAAAGTGAATCAGCTATATGTATACATATATCCCCATGTCCCCTCCCTCTTGCGTCTCCCTCCCACCTTCCCTATCTCACCCCTCTAGGTGGTCACAAAGCACCAAGCTGATCTCTATGTGCTATGCAGCTGCTTCTCACTATCTATTTTACACTTGGTAGTATATATATGTCAATGCTACTATCTCACTTTGTCTCAGTCAAAGCTTGTTTTTTTTTGTTTGTTTGTTTTTTGTTTTTGTGTGGGATTTTTTTTGCGATACACGGGCCTCTCACTGTTGTGGCCTCTCCCATTGCAGAGCACAGGCTCCGGACGCGCAGGCTCAGCGGCCATGGCTCACGGGCCCAGCTGCTCCGTGGTATGTGGGATCCTCCCGGACCGGGGCACGAACCCGCGTCCCCTGCATCGGCAGGCGGACTCTCAACCACTGCGCCACCAGGGAAGCCCAAAGCTTGTTTTCTTTTTCTTTTTTTTTTCCCTCAGCTTCTAATTTTTCTCTGGTTTTCACTTCAAGTTCTGCAAGTTCTGTTTCATGCTTATAGGCTCCTAAAGTAAGCTGACAAGATGTTAATAATTGGTGCATTATTGCTGTTGGGTCTTGAAATATCATTTCATCATAGAACTCTGAAACCACTGACTTTTATCCCAGCATTGCTTTGGTGTTTGATTGAAATAGCTTTAATAAATATTACAGGGTTAAGGTCTTTCATTAGGATCAATGAAAAATATTTTGATGATTATTTCAAATTCACCCCATCTTGTTTCAATAATTTCATATGGAGGCTTAGTGACAACTCTAAAAGGACTGCCATAACTTTCATGTAATTTAAAATGGATTTTCTTCACATATGCTGAAATATCCTCATTTCTATTGAATATATGATTTTACATATACTGTCCACTGATGGGTGTGACCATCCTCCTCTATTTTCTTTCCAAAATATTGAGCAACATTACCATAAACTATTGGTTTAATGATAGTAACCCCCTTCACTCTCCTGCCAGAGTCAAGCCCAAATTCGGCCATTCTCTTGAACAAATTGTCCTACTGAAAAGCCTCCGCTGCTAAGGAGAGACCAGGGCCAGCAGGCTCACAGCACCCCTCAGAGGCCCTGCTCCTCCCACACAGGCCCAGGAGGAGGGTTTCTGGCTAAAGGAGAATGAGCCAGCAGGACTCAGGACACTGAGGAACCACCAAATCCTCAACATGGGCAGCATCCCTCATTATAGTTTTATTTTATATTTTTCTCTATTATTATGAGATTGAACAACTTCATATGCTTAGTAACAATTACATTTTATTCTTCTGTGAATTGCTTATTCATAGCCTATATCTACTTTCTATTGTGTTGCATTTCCTTTTCCTACTGATTCATGTGGGAGGTCATACATTTTTTCCCCAAAATTAATTCCTTGTTTGTTTTATGAAGCAAATATATTTACATAGGTTGTTACTTATCTTTTAATTTTTAGTGTTCTTGGATTCCTTTGTTATGAAGTGTTTGAAGTTTATACAAAAATAAGTCTTATTTTGTGTATGATTTTTGTCTTTTGAGACTGAGTTAAGAGATCTTTTACTACCCTGAGATCTTAAAGTCAATCTCTTATAATTTCTACTAAACGTTACAAAGTTTTGCTTCTTGAGTCTTTAACCCAATTGATATTTATTTCGTATTTGATTCAATACAGGAATAAAATGCTATTTTGCTTTTTTCTTCCAAATAGAAAGCCAACTGTCTCGAGCAGAAACAAGAATAACTACAATCCTGCAGCCTGTGGAAAAAAAACTGCACTCACAGAAAGACAGACAAGATGAAAAGGCAGAGGTCTATGTACCAGACAAAGGAACAAGATAAAAACCCAGAAGAACAACTAAAAGAAGTGGAGATAGGCAAACTTCCAGAAAAAGAATTCAGAATAATGATAGCAAAGATGATCCAGGACCTCAGAAAGGCAAAGATTAAGAAGATGCAAGAAATGTTTAACAAACACCTAGAAGAATTAAAGAACAAATACCTAGAAGAATTAATGAACAAACAAACAGATGTGAACAATACAAAAACTGAAATGAAAAATACACTAGAAAGAATCAATAGCAGAATAACTGAGGCAGAAGAAGGGATAAGTGTCCTGGAAGACAGAATGGTGGAATTCACTGCCACAGAAAGTAATAAAGAAAAAAGAGTGAAAAGAAATAAAGACAGCCTGAGACTGCTGGGACAACATTAAACAATAACATATGCATTATAGGGGTCCCAGAAGGAGAAGAGAGAGAGAAGGGACCCAAGAAAATATTTGAAGAGATTATAGTCAAAAACTTCCCTAACATGGGAAAGGAAATAGCCACCCAAGTCCAGGAAGTGCAGAGAATCCCAGGCAGGGTACACCCAAGGAGAAACACATGAAGACATATAGTAATCAAACTGACAAAAATTAAAGACAAAGAAAAATGATTGAAAGCAACCAGGGAAAAATGACAACATACAAGGAAACTCCCATAATGTTAACACCTGATTTCTCAGCAGAAACTCTGCAAGCCAGAAGGGAGTGGCATGACATAACTACAGTGATGAAGGGGAAGAAACTACAACCAAGATTACCCTACTCAGCAAGGATCTCATTAAGATTCGATGGAGAAATCAAAAGCTTTACAGACAAGCAAAAGCTAAGAGAATTCAGCACCACCAAACCAGCTCTACAAAAATGCTAAAGGAACTTCTTTAAGTGGGAAACACAAGAGAAGAAAAGTACCAACAAAACAAACCCATACCAATTAAGAAAATGGTAATAGGAGCATACATATTGATAATTACCTTAAAGGTGAATGGATTAAATGCTCCAACCAAAAGAAACAGGCTTGCTGAATGGATACAAAAACAAGATCCATATATATGCTGTCTATAAGAGACCCACTTCATACGTAGGGACACATACAGACTGAAAGTGAGGGTATGGAAAAAGATATTCCATGCAAATGGA
Source organism: Delphinapterus leucas (assembly GCF_059928025.1). Taxonomy (NCBI): domain Eukaryota; kingdom Metazoa; phylum Chordata; class Mammalia; order Artiodactyla; family Monodontidae; genus Delphinapterus; species Delphinapterus leucas. The sequence continues at coordinate 58,105,495 of NC_143142.1, read as the reverse complement.
AATCAAAAGAAAGCTGGAGTAGCAAGACTCATATCTGATAATATAGACTTTAAAATAAAGAAAGTTACAGGAGACAAGAAAGGACACTACATAGTGATCAAGGGATCAATCCAAACAGAAGATATAAAAATTATAAATATATATGCACCCAACATAGGAATAATACATAAGGTAACTGCTAACAGCTATAAAGGAGGAAATCAACAGTAACACAATAATAGTGGGGGACTTTAACACCTCACTTACACCAATGGACAGATCATCCCAATAGAATATTAATAAAGAAGTACAAGCTATAAATGACACAGTAGGCCATATAGATTTAATTGATAATTATAGGACATTCCATCCCAAAACAGCAGATCACACTTTCTTCTTAGTGTGCATGGAACATTCTCCATGATAGATCACATCTTGGCTCACAAGTCAAGCCTCAGTAAATTTAAGAAAACTGAAATCATATCAAGCATCTTTTCTTACCACAGCACTATGAGATTAGAAATCAATTATGGGGAAAAAAACATAAAACACATACACATGGAGGCTAAACAATACATTACTAAATAACCAAGAGATCACTGAAGAAATCAAAGAGGAAATCAAAATATACTTACAGACAAATTACAATGAAAGCATGATGATCCAAAACCTATGGGATGAAGCAAAAGAAGTTCAGACAGGGAAATTTATAGCAATACAAGCCTACCTCAAGAAACAAGAAAAAGTTCAAATAAAAAAATATAACCTTACTACTAAAGGAACTAGAGAAAGAAGAAAAAGAAAAACCCAAATTTAGTAGAAGGAAATAAATCATAAAAATCAGAGCAGAAATAAATGAAATAGAAACAAACAATACAATACCAAAGATCAATGAAACTAAAAGCTGGTTCTCTGAGAGGATGAACAAAATTGATAAACAATTAGCCAGGGCTTCCCTGGTGGTGCAGTGGTTGAGAGTCCGCCTGCCGATGCAGGGGACACGGATTCGTGCCCCGGTTCAGGAAGATCCCACATGCCGTGGAGCGGCTGGGCCCGTGAGCCATGGCTGCTGAGCCTGCGCGTCTGGAGCCTGTGCTCTGCAATGGGAGAGGCCACAACAGTGAGAGGCCTGTGTACCGCAAAACAAAACAAAACAAAACAAAACAAAAAAACAATTAGCCAGACTCATCAAGAAAAAGAGGGAGAGGACTCAAATCAATAAAATTAGAAATGAAAAAGGAGTAGTTACAACAGACACTGCAGAAATTCAAAGCATCCTAAGAGACTACTACAAGCAACTCTATGCCAGTAAAATGGACAACCTGGAAGAAACGGACAAATATTTAGAAAGGTCTAAACTTCCAAGGGTGAACCAGGAAGAAAGAGGAAATATGAACAGAGAAATCACAAGTAATGAAATTGAAAGTGTGATTAAAAATCTTCCAACAAACAAAAATCCAGGACCAGATGGCTTCACAGGTGAATTCTATCAAACATTTAGAGAAGAGCTAATACCCATCCTTCTCAAACTCTTCCAAAAAATTGTAGAAGAAACACTCCCAAACTCATTCTATGAGGTCAACATCACCCTGATACCAAAACCAAACAAAGATACCACAAAAAAAGAAAACTACAGACCAATATCACCTATGAATATAGATGCAAAAATCCTCAAAAAAATACTAGCAAACAAAATCAAACAACACATTAAAAGCATCATACACCATGATCAAGTAAGATTTATGCCAGGGATGCAAGGATTCTTCAATATATGCAAATCAATCAATGTGATACACCATATTGACAAATTGAAGAACAAAACCATATGATCATCTCAATAGATGCAGAAAAAGCTTTTGACAAAATTCAACACCAATTTATTATAAAAACTCTCCAGAAAATGGGCATAGAGGAAACCTACCTCAACATAATAAGGACCATATATGACAAACCCACAGCAAACATCATTCTCAATGGTGAAAAATTGAAAACATTTCCTCTAAGATCAGGAACATGATAAGGATGTCCACTCTTGCAATTATTACTCAACATAGCTGTGGAAGTCCTAGCCATGGCAATCAGAGAAGAAAAAGAAATAAAATGAATACAAATTGGAAAAGCAGAAGTAAAACTGTTAATATTTGCAGGTGACATGATACTATACATAGCAATCCTAAACATGCCACAAGAAAACTACTCAAGCTAATCAATTAATTGGGTAAAGTTGCAGGATACAAAATTCATGCACAGAAATCTCTAGCATTCCTATACACTAATGGTCAAAAAACTGAAAGAGAAATTAAAGAAACACTCCTATTTACCACTGCAACAAAAAGAATAAAATACCTAGGAATAAGCTTACCTAGGGAGACAAAATACCTGTATGCAGAAAACTATAAGACACTGACGAAAGAAATTAAAAATGATACCAACAGATGGAGAGATCTACCATGTTCTTGGATTGGAAGAACCAATATTGTGAAAATGACTATACCACCCAAAGCAATCTATAGATTCAATGCAATCCCTATCAAATTATGAATGACACTTTTTACAGAACTAGAACAAAATATCTTAAATTTTTATGGGGACACTAAAGACCCCAAATAGCCAAAGCAGTCTTGAGGGAAAAAAAACGGAGCTGGAGAAATCAGACTCCCTGGCTTCAGACTACACTACAAAGCTACAGTAATCAAGACAGTATGGTACTGATACAAAAACAGATATATAGATCAATGGAAAAGGATAGAAAGCCAAGAGATAAACCCATGCACCTATGGTCAACTAATTTATGACAAAGGAGGCAAGGATATACAATGGAGAAAAGACAACCTCTTCAATAAGTGGTGCTGGGAAAACTGGATAACTAAATATAAAAGAATGAAATTAGAGCACTCCCTCACACCATACATAAAAATAAATTCAAAATGCATTAGAGCCCTAAATGTAAGGCTGGACACTATAAAATTCTTAGAGGAAAACATAGGAAGAACACTCTTTGACATAAATCACAGCAAGATTTTTTTTGATCCACCTCCTAGAATAATGGAAATAAAAACAAAAATAAACAAATGGGACCTAATGAAACTTAAAAGCTTTTGCAAAGCAAAGGAAACTACAAACAAAACAAAAAGAAAACCCACACAATTGGAGAAAATATTTGCAAATGAATCAATGGACAAAGGATTAATCTCCAAAATATATACAAAGCTCATGCACCTCAACATTAAAAAAAAAAAAACCAACCCAATCCAAAAATGGGAGGAAGACCTATATAGACATTTCTCCAAAGAAGACATACAGATAGCCAAGAAGCACATGAAAAGCTGCTCAACATTACTAATTACTAGAGAAATGCAAATCAAAACTACAATGAGGTATCACCTCACACCAGTTAGAATGGGCATCATCAAAAAATCTACAAACAAAGAGAAAAGGGAACCCTCTTGCACTGTTGGTGGAAATGGAAATTGGTACAGCCACTATGGAGAACAGTATGGAGGTTATTAAAGAACAAAAACTAGATTTGCCATATGACCTAGCAATCCCACCACTGGGCATATACCCATGGCTTTTGAGAAAACCATAATTCAAAAAGACACATGAACCCCAATGCTCATTGCAGCACTATTTACAGTAGCCAGATCATTGAAGCAACCTAAATGCCCATTGACAGACAAATGGGTAAAGATGTGTGGTACATATATACAAAGGAATATTACTTAGCCATAAAAAAATGAAATTGGGTCATTTGTGGAGACATGGATGGACCTAGAGACTGTCATGAAGAGTGAAGTAAGTCAGAAAGAGAAAAACAAATATTGTATATTAACGCATATAGGTGGAACCTAGAAGAATGCTACAGATGAACCAGTCTGCAGGGCAGAAATTGAGACACAGATGTAGAGAACAAACATGGACACAAGTGGGGAAAGTGGAGGTGGGGTGGTGGTGGTGTGATGAATTGGGAGATTGGGATTGACATATATACAGTAATATGTGTAAAATGGATAACTAATAAGAATCTGTTGTATGTAAAAAAAAGAAAGGCAATTTTCTCAAACACAGTTTGTTAAAGCATTCTTATTTTACACCCAAATTTCTACTACATCCTCTAAAGTATAACATTGTCCATACAATTGTCAGTGTCTCTTCTGATCATCCTTGCACCAACATTATTCTGTTCTAATTACTGTGGAAAGATAAGCATTATACTGAACCTTGAACTCACTAGGTCAAGTCTTCACTCTTTGATTTTTGTTTGCTTTAAGATTTGCATGCTTGGGGCTTCCCTGGTGGCACAGTGGTTGAGAATCTGCCTGCCAATGCAGGGGACATGGGTTCGAGCCCTGGCGTGGGAAGATCCCACATGCCACAGAGCAACTAGGCCCATGAGCCACAACTGCTGAGCCTGAGCATCTGGAGCCTGTGCTCCACAACAAGAGAGGCCACAACAGTGAGAGGCCCGTGCACCACGATGAAGAGAGGCCCCCACTTGCTGCAACTACTGAAAGCCCTCTCACAGTAACGAAGACCCAACACAGCCAAAAATAAATAAATAAATAAATAAATAAAAAAGATTTGCATGCTTGGACATTTTCATGTGAATTTGGAGAACTGACACATTTTAAATAACCCAGTAACTATCATAATCATTATTCTCTTGTAAGTTTTCAAAAATATATTGTAATTTTCTCTTTTAAATACCTATAGTTTTGTTGTATTTGTTCCTGAGTATATCAGGAATAGTATATAGTTTATAGTTTATTTTGCTAACATGAATTTATTTTTTCATATTTTATTTTTATATTTTTTATTAGTATGTGTAAAAAAATAGTAAAAATACTATTGATATTTGATAATGTATATTATATCCAAAAAGTTTGCTGAGTTCTACTAATTCTTTTTTTTTTTTTTTTTTTTTTGCGGTACGTGGGCCTCTCACTGTTGTGGCCTTTCCCACTGCAGAACACAGGCTCTGGACACACAGGCTCAGCGGCCATGGCCCACGGGCCCAGCCACCCCATGGCACATGGTATCCTCCTGGACTGGGACACAAACCCGCGTCCCCCACATGGGCAGGAAGACTCTCAACCACTGCGCCACCAGGGAAGCCTCCTTTCTACTAATTCTTTTATTCCTTCTCAAAAATCTTAGTATATTCTATATAGATAATCATAATGATATTTATAAATAGCATATTTATTCCAACTGTGAAATGTCTTTTTAATCTTGATACTGCCTGGGCTTCCTGTATAATATTAAATTGTTGGGGTGATAATTCTTTCACACATTCTTGCTTTTTTATTGAAATGTAATTGACTTAAAATATTATATTACTTTCAGGTGTACAACATAGTTATTCAATATTTTTATGCATTACAAAATGACCAACATGACAATCTAGTTAACATTTGTCACTATACAAAGTTATCACAATATTATTGGCTATATTCCCTGTGCTGTACATTACATCCTTGTGTTTCATTTATTTTATAACAGAACCTCTTAATCTTCCTCACTTATTTATTTCTGGGCTCTCTACTCTGTTCCCTTGAGATATATATATATATATATATATATATATTTATATATCTCACAACTTTTTTATCCACTCATCTATGGACATAGGTTGCTTCCATTTCTTGTCTATTATATATAATGCTGCAAAAAACATTGGAATACATGCATTATTTATAATTAGAATTTCTGTTTTCTTCAGGTAAACACCCAGAAGATAAATTACTAGATCATATGGCAGTTCTCTTTTTAATTTTTGAGGAACATTCCATACTGTTTTCCAAAGAGCCTGCACCAATTTACAATCCCACAAATGGCACTCAAAGATTCCCTTTGCTCCACATCTTCACCAAAACTTCTTACTTTTATCTTTTTGATATAGCCATTCTGACATGTACCATGTGGTATCTCACTGTGTGTGTGTGTGTGTGTGTGTGTGTGTGTGTGTGTGTGTGTTTTAATTGGGGTATAGTTGCTTTATAATGTTGTGTTAGTTTCTGCTGTACAGTGAAGTGAATCAGCTATATGTATACATATATCCCATGTGTTTTGAATTTCCTTCCCTTTTAGGTTACCACAGAGCATTAAATAGAGTTCCCTGTGATATACAGCAGGTTCTCATTAATTATCAATTTTATACTTATTAGTGTATATATGTCAATCCCAGTCTCCCAATTCATCCCATCCCCTTTTTCCCCCCTTGGTGTTCGTATGTTTGTCCTCTGCTCCTGTTTATTTCTGCCTTGCAAACAGGTTCATCTGTACCATTTTTCTAGATTCCACATATATATGTTCATAAGCAATATTTGTTTTTCTCTTTCTGACTTACTTCACTCTGTCTGACAGTCTCTAGGTCCATCCACATCTCTACAAATGACCCAATTTCATTCCTTTTTATGGTTGTGTAATATTCCACTGTATATACCACATCTTCTTTATCCATTCGTTAATGGACATTTAGGTTGCTTCCATGACCTGGCTATTATAAATAGTGCTGCAATGAACATTGGGGTGTGTGTACCTTTTTGAATTATAGTATTCTCAGTAGTAGGATTGCTGGAAAAAAAAAAACTAAAAATAGAATTATCATTGTAGTTTTGATTTGCATTTTCCTGATGATTATTGATGCTGAGAATATTTTCATGTGTCTGTTGGCCATCTGTATGTCTTTCTTGGGAAAATGTCTACTCAGATCCTATGCCTATTTTTATCAAGTTGTTTTTTTGATGTTGAGTTGTATGAGTTATTTGTATATTTTGGATATTAACCCCTTATCAGATATATTGTTTGCAAAAATATTTACCCATTAGCAAGCTATCTTTTTGTTTCGTCCATAGTTTTCTTCACTGTGGAAAAGCTTTTAGTTTGATGTAGTATCATTTGTTTATTTTTGCTTTTGTTTTCCTTGTCTGAGGAGATAGATCCAAAAGAATATTGCTAAGACCAATGTCAAAAATCATTCTGCCTATGTTTTCTTCTAGGAGTTTTATGGTTTCAAGTCCTACATTTAAGTTTTAAATACATTTTGGTTTTATTTTTTGTATATGTTGTGAGACAGTAGTCCAGTTTGATTCTTTTGCATGTAGCTGTCCAGTTTGCCCAATACCATTTATTGCAGTTCTGTTTCTTCTTGCCTCCTTTGTCATAGATTAATTGACCATATAAGCATGAGTTTATTTCTGGGCTCTCTACTCTGTTCCCTTGATCTATGTGTCTGTGTTTGTGCCAGTTCCATATTGTTTTGATTACTGTAACTTTGTAGCATAGCCCAAAAACAGGGAGCAAGATACCTTCAGCTTTGTTCTTTTTTTTTTCTTAAGATTGTTTTGGTTATTCAGGGTCTTTTTTCTTTCCACTTAAGTTTTAGAATTATCTGTTCCAGCTCTGTGTAAAATGTCATTGGTATTTTGATAGAGATTGCACTGAATCTGTAAATTTCCCTGGGGAATATGGTCATTTTAACAATATTAATTCTATCAATCCATGAGCACCATATATTTTTTCAACTGTTTTTGTCATCTTCGATTTCTTTCATCAATGTCTTATAGTTTCCCAAGTACAGGTCTTTTACCTCCTTGGTTATATTTCTTCTCACGTACTTTATTCTTTTAGATGCAATTGTAAATGGTATTGCTTTCTTAATTTTACTTTATAATAGTTTGTTATTAGTGTATAGAAATGCAACATATTTCTGTATATTAATTTTGTATCCTGCAACTTTACTGAATGTATTTATTAGTTCTAATAACCTTTTTGGTAGCATCTTAAGAATTTGCTATATATAGTATCATATCATCTGCAAACAATGACAGTTTTACTTTTTCCTTTCCTTTACTTCTTCCCTCTTCCTTTCCAAGAATTTGCTATATATAGTATCGTATCATCTGCAAACAATGACAGTTTTACATCTTCCTTTCCAATTCCAATGGAATTCCTTTTATTTCTTTTACATGTCTGATTGCAGTGTCTAGAACTTCCAATGATATGTAAAAAAGTAGTGAGAGTGGGCATCCTTGTGTTGTTCCTGATCTTTGAGGAAATGCTTTTAGCTTTTCATTGTTGAGCATGCTATTGGCCACATATGGTCTTTATTATGCTGAGGTATGTTCCCTTTGTAACCACTTTGTGGAGAGTTTTTATCATAAATGGATGTTGAATTTCACCTACAGCTTCTTCTGAATCTATTGAGATTTTTACTCTTCAACTTGTTAATGTGGTGTATCATGTTGATTGACTTACAGATACTGAGGTCTCTGGTATCTATGACATAAATCTCACTTGATCATGGTGTATGATTCTTTTCACATAGTGTGTTGAATTTGGTTTACTAATATCTTGTTGAGGGTTTTTGTATCTATTTTCATCAGTGATATTGGCCTGTAATTTTCTTTTTTGTGGTGTCTTTGACTGGTTTTTGTGTCAGGGTGTTGTTGTCCTTGGAGAATCAGCTTGGAAGTATTCCTTTCTCTTCAGTTTTTTGGAATAATTTGAGAAGCATAGATGTTAACTCTTCTTTAAATGTTTGGTAGAATTCACCTGTGAAGTCTTGTGGTCTTGGATTTGTTTGTTGGGATGTATTTATTACTGGTTCAATTTCAATACTGGTAAACTGTCTGGTCATATTTCCTATTTCTTCCTGATTCAGTCTTGGAAGATTGTACATTTTAGGAATCTATCCATTTCTTGTGGGTTGTCAATTTATTGCTTATAGTAATATCTTATGATCCTTTGTAATTCCATGGTGCCAGTTGTAACTTCTCTTTCATTTCTGATTTTATTGATTTGGGGCCTCTCTCTTTTTCTTTTCTTTTCTTTTTTTTTTTTTCATAATAAGTCTGGCTAAATGTTTGTTAATTTTCTTTATAATGTTGTCAAAGAACCAGCTCTTAGTTTCACTGATCTTTTCTATTATTTTTTCAATCTCTTTGTCATTTATTTCTGCTCTGCTCTTTATGATTTATTTCCTTATACAAACATTGTTCTTCTATTTTTAGTTCCTTTAGGTGTAAAGTTTGGTTGTTTATTTGCAATTTTCCTTGTTTCTGGAGGTAGGCTTTTATTACTATAATCTTCTCTCTTAGAACTTCTTTAGCTGGTTCCCATATATTTTGGATCATTGTGTTTTTGTTTTCATTTGTCTCCAGGTATTTTTTTTTGTAATTTCCTCTTTGATTTCTTCACTGATCCATTAGATGTTTAGTAGTGTACTGTTTAGCCTCCATGGGTTCTTTGCAAGTTTTTACTTTACTTGACTTGTAGTCTCATAGCAGTGTGTCAGAAAAGATGCTTGATGTGATTTCAATCTTCTTAAATTTATTGAGATATTTTGTGGACTAGCATGTAATTTATCCTGGAGAATGTTCCATGTACACTTGAAAAGAATTTTTATTCTGCTTCTTTCAGATGGAATGCTCTCTCTCTCTCTCTCTCTCTCTCTCTCTCTCTCTATATATATATATATATATATATATATATATCCCATCTGGTCTAATGTGTGATTTAAAGCCAATGTTTCCTTGTTTGCTTTTTGATATTTTTGTCTGGATAATCTTTCCATTCATATAAGTAAGTTGTTAAAGTCCCCTACTATTAAAATATTACTGTCAATTTTGCCCTTTATGCCTGTTAATATACCCTGTATGCATTAGGTGCTCCTATGCTGAATGCATATATATTTACAAATGTTATATCTTCTTGTTGGATTCCTCTGTTTATCATTATGTAATGTCCTTCTCTTTCTCTTGTTATAGTCTTTGTTTTAAAGTCTATTTCATCTGATATAAGTATTGATACCCCAGCTTTATTTGTATTTGCATTTGCATAAAATATCTTTTTCTATCCCATCACTTTCAGTCTGTGTGTGTCTTTAAATCTGAAGTGAGAAGTGTGTGGGCAGATGTATATGGGTCTTTTAAAAAAATATTTATTCTGAGACCATATCTTTTGACTGGAGAGTTTGATCCATTTACATTTAAAGTAATTATTGATAGGTATGTACTTATTGTCATTTTAATAATTATTTTCATTTTTTTGTAGTTCTTTTTTCTTTCTTTCTTCTTCTTTTTCTCCCTTCACTTGTGAATTAATGACTATGTTTAGTGTTATGCTCGAATTTCTTTCTCTTTTTTTGCGTACATGACAATTATAGATTTTTGTTTATATGAAGACTATATATAGAAATATATGTGGATATATATACACATATATATATATACACACACACATGATTATTTTAGGTTGAAGATCTCTTAAGTTCAAACACATTTTAACAATCCAGCATTTTTACTCCCCTCTCCCACATTTAATATTTCTGACATCATAATTTACATGTTTGGTTTTGTGTGCTTCTTAACCTCTTATTATGGACAGAGATGATTTTTCTAATTTTGTACTTAATATTTCTCCTAGTTTTGAAATTGGTTGATTTATTATCTTACTGTATGTTTGCCTTTACCAATGAGATTTTTCCATAGCCTTGGAGAAGTTACTTAATGTCTCTGTGAGTGTCAGAGAGTGCTTACCTCATTAAGTACTCATAAATACATATAAGAAAAGGTAAAGTCCTGACTCATACAAATATATAATGAACATTTGTCATAATTTTATTTAACTAATTCATGAGGAAGCCAGCAAAGTGTTACAACTGATTCAAATGAGAATTAATAGCACCACACATATAGTCAATAAGCAATGCTGGAATGAATTTACAAAGATATGCCAAACAGGTAAATTCACAGTGCAATAATAAAATACATTCCACAAGACACAAATAATGTTATTATATATTCAAGAATTATTTGCAGTAAATCAGTTTTCCACAAATTATGGAGTTGTAAAATAGCTCAAAGACAATATAAGACACAGAGACTCCATAGAATCAGATTGACCCAGAAGGTATGATACACAATCCCAAGTCTTCAGCTGAATACATTCAATACCTTTTTGTTCCATTACAAAAAAAATCTATCAATTTTATTTAGAAATTGTTGTGGTAATATGTATATATATATATATATATATATATGTACATATATACATATATTTATAAACACACACACGGAGACTGTTGTACAAGGCATACAATTAAAACCGTAATTTTTTTTTCTTTTTTTTGCGGTATGTGGGCCTCTCACTGCTGTGGCCTCTCCCACTGCAGAGCACAGGCTGTGGACATGCAGGCTCAGCGGCCATGGCTCATGGGATGGCTCACGGGCCCAGCTGCTCCGCAGCACGTAGGATCTTCCTGGACCGGGGCACAAACCCATGTCCTCTGCATCGGCAGGCAGACTCTCAACCACTGCGCCACCAGGGAAGCCCCAAAACTGTAATTTTAATTAGAGTTCTTTACTACTGTTACTGATATTGGTATTATTTTACATACTGGTAAAGTTTATTTTCTCATACTTTTTTTAGCATTTTTACAACCATATACTTAAGTAAATTGGGCTATAATTATCTATGGAATGCTTTGTCCATATATTATTTAATCATACATATTCTAGCCAAAGTAATGCAGTAGTGTTCCTATGGTGGATACTTGGAGGAAGTTTTAGGGGACATTGGTTAAATGCACTACTTCTTTGGGAAAAATTTCTCTTTGGTCCTGGTACTAGAAATATTTTATTTTCACCAAGTAATCATTTAATTTCTACCATAAAGACCTTGACTTATGTGGTTGATCTCCCTGTTTGAACTGCCTGTTAAAAGGTTAGAGCTAAATTTATAATCTACATCAAGCTTATGTTTAAGGCACTATGGAAGGAATTTGACTTTATGCATTTTACTTTTACCTTTTATTTGTTCCATTTTCTCCCTATAATTAATGCTTGTTTTGTCTTAATGAAATATATGTATATGTATACGGAAATGACTTTGACCAACCTAAAAAATAAATAAATAAATAAACCTGTGGTGACTTATTTTTCATTAAATTGAGAAACACAAGTTTAACTAAATCATCAAGTTATTGGACTAAACACAATTATGATTCAGTCAAAATTATAAAACTGATTATGTGTGCAAAATGTCAAACTCCAACAATTAGCAGAATTGATGAGAATGGTCCAATCCAATATTTTTTCTTTAGCCTAAAAGCAGAAGTTAGTTCAACTTCATATACATGATCATCTGAACATGGCTATCAGACACAAACATAACTTGTTCAAATTTTATAAATAAAGAATTGATATTATGAGGTATGTATTTTTCTTCTTTCTTGCAATTTTTCTCCTTAATTTTTTCTCCCTATAATGAAAGAGAAAAAAAGAAAACAAAGAGGATTTAAACTAGCTTTAGCAAGAGATTCGCCTAAGAGGAGAATTTGATATGAATATCATTATTAAAATCCCACTGCTTCAAATGGACTTTTACATTAATATATCTGTGGAGGTATAAAATTATCTGATTTATAACTTTACATTATTAGATATGAAATGTCAGTTATTATCTCCTCAACTTAATACTTAGACTAGCATATAATTTTATGCATCTTTGAGAAAAAAGCACACATCTTCATAAGTCATTCCTTGTTTATGTGTATTCTTTGTTACAGTCTATTTGACTTACTGTGTTATGACTTACCACTCATTCTTTTACTTTTAAATTGTGAATGTATGAAATTAAACCAAGAGAATTTATCAAACCAACTTTCACTTCCTTCAGTGTATGGCATTTGAAGTTAACATTGTGCTACATGTTGAAAGAGAAAGTTGAAAGTTCAAATCTTTCTAACAAAGTCCTAAACTTGTGAATCTAGAAGCCATTAGTAGTAGCAAAGTTGATCTTTTTTTGTTGTTTATTTATCCATGTTTATTCTGATATTAATAAACAGGAAAATAATGGAGGCTATATGAATATGAATGAAAATACTTCATCTGAAAAGATGATAACTGATATGTAATTATGCTTTATATCTATAGAATCTTGTGAGATAATTTTAAGATTGAACACACGCTTGTTTACCAAACTCCTTAATACTAGAATGGAAAAAGAGTAGATGTAGGTAAAGAAAAACTAATCCCAGCTCTGTCTCTTGCTTACTTTGTGAATTTGGCTCTATAAATTCCTTCAGTTTCCTTATCAATTTAATATGGGTATCTACCTCAAACATTTGCTGTGAGCATTAAATAAGATGATGGATGTAAAGACTCCTGATATAGTTTCAGGACATAATAGACAGTGAATAAATTTTACCTTCTGTGGTTACTATTATTTTTATTCTAATCCATTTTTCTTTTTATAATTAGGAAACAGGTATATAGCGGTAAGTTGCCAGCCTGATGCATAAGCATATTAGGCAGAAATCAGAAGTAGGAGCTTGATCTCTTGACTCTACTACACTGGTATTTCCACCAAAATATGCCTTTTATATTAGCAATTACTTTATTACATAATATTGCTCCTGCATTTTTCACCAAAGTGTCTTGCACAAAATATGTATTTGATAAATGCCTGTGGAACTTAAACACATCTATATAACAAGTTCATTTTCCTCTCACTGACTCTTTAGCCAAGCTGTGTAAGGGTAAAACCTAAATATTAGTCAAGGATTAGTTATTTGCCATATCTATCTTCACAATTTTTAAGCAAACGTGTGGGACATTTTCTGATAATTGTCCCAACAGTTCTAGTTGGCTGGCTCTGCCCTTTTATTTTCAGGTGTGCTCATGAAGCTTTTTCTAACTAAAGCTCTAAGTGAATATTTTTAATTCTTAACTTGTCATAAAGTAGGCTTCACAGTTGTCTGATTTGAGATTACCAATACATCTGACCTATCAGAACTTCCACAGGGTCTAGATGCCACATTGTTGCTAGCCCAATGTTGATTTATTTGCCACAGATGGGCTTCTCTCCATAACCTTCAATGGCACAGTCTCAGTAGTGGGAATCAGTCAGCTTCTTTCTTGTCTTTGAACTGTGCGTACAAGGGTTTATTTACGCCTGCCTTGCAAGCGTTATTATAGTTGTTATTCTGTTTGGATACTGGCCAATATTTTGGATTTCATGTGGATACAGCTTTGAATTTCCAATTATTATTTTAAAATTGCTGCATACGCCCTTATATTTACATAGTATTTTATGCATTTTAGTATGTCCTCAAAGGTATGGTGTCATTGTATCCTTAAAAATGTATAATAAGAATATTATTAGAAACATCTTTAGCAGAGACACAGACACATAGTTTCAGGAAGTTTCTGTATATCACAGGGTCATTAGAGCCGAGCTGGAGGTAAGTTCCTGGTCTTCTGCCACCCCACCAGTACTCTAGACTGGGGTATTGTGCTCTGTTGTCTTTATTAATGTACTACAAATCATTGAAACCAAGCACTAGAGATGAAACAGACTGGAATATTACATCTAAGAAAACTTGAGACAATTCCTTTTCAAACTGTCACCCCCATCTCTCTCCATAACATGCACACAAGCTGTCTTTAAAATGAGTGAAGTTATCAAACAACTTCAGAGCCTAAATTTTGGATCTAGAGTTTTGCACATGATTGGCCATTGAGCTAATTATAATTAGTACCATTTATAGAACATTACTCATACGTATGGAAGCTCTGAATGGAATAAGAAACAGTTCTTAGTTCTGGACAATTTACTCCTTTTGGAGATAAAACAGTTTCAAACACAAATGCAACCATGAAACAAAAATACTCTAACAAGGAAATAATATACTTTACAACTTATGTAGATACATATTTGGGATTGGCCAGTTGCTCAGACCTCCAAACACTGCACATGCTCTCTCCTCTGTATTCACATTTCTTCCCTACCTAACTCAGTTCCTACTGAACTCTTGTTCAGGCAAGTCTTTTCTTACCTCCTTGATTAGACCAACAACTACCATCCCCCATCTTAAGTTGCTATATTTTCAACAGCCTCCTTTAACATAGCTTCTATTTTACATTTACTTGTGTAGTTAATTAATGACTTCTTTTGGCATTTGATTCTAAGTTATCTCCTTTTTGTATGCTCTTGTAATACAGTGACTTGCACAGTGTTGTACACAAAATATGTAATCAGTAAGTATTTTTTGAATTAATTTATGAATCTTCCCTGCCTAACTAAGATTTTATGGAAAGGCAAGTGGTCAAGAAGTACTGAATGTACTCCAAAGTTAGCTGACAAGTAAGGTTTGGTAACTTTGGCACTATTGACATTTTAGGCTAGATCATTCTTTTCTGTGCTGTGTTGTGTATTGTAGGATGTTTAGCATCATATCTGGCCTCTAGCCACTAGATGTCAATATCATTTCCTCCTGTTCCCTACCCCCACCTCCAAGTCTTAACAACCATAAATGGCTCCAGACATTGCCAAATGTCCCCTGGGTGCAAAATCATCTCTGATTGACAATCATTGCTTTAAAGAAATAATTACAGTCTTAGTTCTCATATTTTCACAGCATGAATTGTCTATATCAAAGCTAACCTATTTACAGTCATATAAATCCACAGTGTACCATCCTTATGCCATTGTTTGAGGTAGTATTTTTATTGTTCCTTCTTTAAATTTCCTCATTCTACTTAATTTCCTCAAATATTATTCATACAATAGAGCCTGATTCTGATTCTCAGCAGTCAGATGAGGCTTTCTCTATTAGTCAGGGTCTTAGCAGGAAACAGAAGACATCTCAAATAAGGATAAAAGAAATATATACAGAAGTAGGCAGAGTGTAAGCAAGAAAAAAAGGGGGATAATGCAGTATCCCACAGTTGTTAAGATTCTAAGGCCTGACAGGATAGAGAAATGGAATTGTTAACAAAGCCTAGGAAGAAAGAGTCACCTTGATACGTTCTGTGACTTTCAGTAGAGGGTCCAAGGCAAACCAAGGTGACCCCTTAGGGAGGAAGTCAGAGAAATAAGCACTCTGATGTCACTCTTCTTCACATGAATCCCTTCCATAGTTCCCCATTGACTGAACCATACAGAAAATTATAGAATAAGAAAAACTGTTAATATAGCGCCTATGGGTCAAATTATTGGGGTAGAGATCAGAGTGGAGAAGGATAGAAAGTGAAGCTAGTAAAACAAAATGAAGTTAATTTAGCCCAATTTTTCTCTCTACCTTTGTAAACAAAACAGAATGGCCCTGTTATTAATGTAAACATATAATTTACATTATCATTGTGAAATTAACTTCAGTGGCAGACAATAGTTCTTTCTTAATTGCCTTTACGTTTCTTAAAACAAATCCTTGTTTACCTGCTAGCTAGCACACAAATTACAGTGAATCTGAAAGTCTTTAAAATCAGGGACTGTGTTTTAATTGTAGCATATTCTCTTGGACATATTTGGTTATTAGAGACAAGTTTTTAAACTATTTATAATATTTTGTTATTGTTTAAATTAATTTTGATTTCCAGGTGGAAAGAGCAACAAGTACAAGGATCTCATGCTTGCTCTCTTCTGATCTTGAAACAGCTTCTTTAAGCAAAGTGTACTTTCCTTCTTCTCACATCTTATTTATACATCAACCCCATGTAATTAGCCTACCGCCTTCTTCATGGCATTGAATTTGGTTTGATATAACTCTATATCCATAGAGAAGTTCTTTCATTTTTTTGTCACGGCACCCTGCATTGCTTGATAATATTGACAACTCCTTTCGCTAAACTCTATCTTTAATCAGTTTCTACAAACAATGAATCTTTTATACTCTTCCTAATTCTCTGACCATTCCTTCTTTTCTACGTTGTCCTGTCTTCTCAATGAACCTTATAAATGGAAATGTTCTCTAGATTCATTTCTCTTTTGCCACAAATAGTCTTCCTAGGCAATATTGTATGTTTTTATTTATTTAACTCCTACCTACATGCTCATAATTCTTCAATTTGTATTGCTAATCCATGGTCATGTGATGTTGCAGAGGCCCTCAAACTAAACATTTTTCAAAATTAAGCTGACTGTCTCTCTTCTTTCCCAAAGTAACATTTTCTCCTGGTTTCTTTGTGTCAAATGAGAACAATGCTATCTACCTCAGAATCATCAAAAACCAAAGACCTCAGAATAATCTTCTAAACCAATACTCTAGCCAGTTCACCTTTCTAATTCTCCACAGATAGTCATTTATAAATCCATTGTAGTTTATCTTCTAAGTAGCTCTCAAATCTGTTTGCTATATCTCATCCTTCTTGTAATGTGTTATATAAGAAACCCTGGGCATCTTTGCATTACCTATTGTCAGAATCTCCTATCTTTTGTGTACCATAAGTGAGAACTGGCTGAAATCTCTCCTGTCCTTCTATGGCCAGGAATTAGAAGTGGTTCTCAGAAGTCAACAGTACTAATAAGTTAGTCCAAAGCAGAAAGAAAATATCAAATAGCTCCAAGTTAGATCATAAAAAAAGCCAGTAGCTAGAGAGACATAATGCAAAGTCAAAAGAGAAAAGAGCAAGGTGATAAACCAGAGAGCCAAGAGTCAAGAATAAGAGGGGGATATGTAAAATGAGAGGTAAATGATTAGTAGGATTAATATTAAAAATAGTTAACAGTGCATATAATTTTGGCACCCACTCACCAAAAATTTACTGGCCATAGGCTTAGAGCAGTAAGAACAATATCCCCAGAAGATTTTGGTGGGGGGCCCAAGGAGGGACAAATATGAGTGGAATAGCAAATGAAAAGCTCTTGTGGGGCTTAAGGTAGTGACTTTCCCCCCCCCCAATATGGAATTAATATAATTCAATTGTAATTTGCCTATGTCAGCCCTGGGAGAAACTGAAGGAAAAAATGGGTAAAATATCAATGGAGTGACTGCACCCACAGTGAACTCCCAGGTCCCTGCATATGCTGTCCTTAATAAAAACTATATGGTTGAGATGAACTATAACTTGCTAGTTAATGTCTGTTCCATACTAGTATCCTCTCCCATTTAGTCTCCATATTACTACTTGTGATCTTTTGGAATAGATATGTTAATCATGACACTATCACATGAACCTTCTAGAGCTATCTAGCTTCTTGGTATGTGTACAAAACTCTTGATGATTTTGCTGTCAATAATCTCATGTGTGTAATCTTTCACTTTTTCTCAACTTGCACTTTACAGTTGGTTAACCCTACACAGCCTTGAATTCTATAAGCATACAAAGCTTTTTCATTCTTTTGCTCCTTTTCTTATGCTATTCCTGCTTCCTGGAACAGCTCAAAAATGCCAACATGGAAAACTCCAACTTGTCCTTCAAGAAGCTAAAGTTTCATCTAATCCTAATGAGGCTTCTCTGACTCTTGGATACTTCATTCTTGAAAGAATTTATGTCCCCTCTTTTTCTCGAATAAAAATGCATAAATGAATGAGTGAATTTATGCCCCATCATGCATTTTTCTGTAAAAATCTTCAGAATTTACCATTATGTTAAACTGCCTTATTTCCATGTCCTACATTTAAACATTCAGTTTCTGTTCAAGGTCAGGGTCATGGTGATATATATGCATCTTAAAATCTCTAACAATGTGTATACTGTCTGTTGGGGAAAGAAAAAATTTCTCTACCATTATAGGTTCTTCTGGCTACTCTGAGAATTAAATTGACATGAGACAGATTATTACGAGAAAATTGAACAAAAATTTAATAACGTGTACATGGGAGAGACCCAGAAAAACTGAGTAATTTGCCAAAATGGCTTAAGACTTCATCTTAAATACCATCTTCATCTAAAGACAAAAGAAGTTGAAGGTAGGGTTTGGGGACGCAATATGTTAAGTAGGTAATTCACATAGAGATGAAAAAACAAATATTTGGTAAACAAATGTATGCTGGGCCATACAGAGACAATGAGACACAGAGTGGACTCTGATTTCTAGGATCTGCTGAGTTTCCCCCACTACACCTAGATCATATTCTTTGCTGATAGGCCCTTTTTTAAAATTAATTAGGCAGGTAATGGGAAAGTGAAAGGAAAGTTTCCAGAGTCTTTTGTTTATTATCATAATCAGCCTAAATTCGCCCTCATATCAAAAAAAATACATTTTTGGA
Organism: Delphinapterus leucas; assembly: GCF_059928025.1. Taxonomy (NCBI): domain Eukaryota; kingdom Metazoa; phylum Chordata; class Mammalia; order Artiodactyla; family Monodontidae; genus Delphinapterus; species Delphinapterus leucas. The sequence goes on along the minus strand of NC_143142.1, from coordinate 58,086,519 downwards.
GGAGGAGCTTCGTTGACTGCATGAACACAGCCTGAAGGGACTAGTGTGCCACAGCTGGCCGGGAGGGAGTCCGGGAAAGTCTGGAGCTGCCGAAGAGGCAAGGGACTTTTTTCCCTCTTTTTTTCCTGGTGCACAAGGAGAGGGGATTAAGAGAGCCTCTTAAAGGAACTCTAGAGATGGGTGTGAGCCATGGCTATCAGCACGGACCCCAGAGAAACGGATGAAACGCTAAGGCTGCAGCTGCGGCCACCAAGAAGTCTGTGTGAAAACACAGGTCACTATCCACACCTCTCCTCCTGGGAGCCTGTGCAGCCTGTCACTGCCAGGGTCCTGTGATCCGGGGACAACTTCCCCAGGAGAATGCACGGTGCGCCTCAGGCTGGTGCAACATCACACTGGCCTCGCATCTATACCGCTCCCTCCCCCCAGGCTGAGTGAGCCAGAGTCCCCGAATCAACTGCTCCTTTAACCCCATCCTGTCTGAGCGAAGAACAGACACCCTCAGGTGACCTACAGGCAGAGGCGGGGCCAAATCCAAAATTAATCCCTGGAAGCTGTGGAAACAAAGAAGAGAAAGGTGAAATTTCTCCCAAAAGCCTCAGGAGCAGTGGATTAAATCTCCACAATCAGCCTGATGAGCCCTGCATCTGTGGAATACCTGAATAGACAATGAATCATCCCAAATTGACGAGGTGGACTTTGGAAGCAATGATATATATATATATTTTTTTTTCCTTTTTCTCTTTTTGTGAGTGTGTATGTGTATGCTTCTGTGTGTGATTTTGCCTGTATAGCTTTGCTTTTATCATTCATCCTAGGGTTCTGTCTGTCTGTTTTTTGGGTTTTTTTAATTACTTAAAATTTTTTTCTTAAAAAATATTTTTTATTTAATTATTTTATTTTATTTTACTTTATTTTATTTTATCTTCTTCTTCCTTTTTTTTTCTCCCTTTTATTCTGAGCCGTATGGAGAACAGACTCTTGGTGCTCCAGCCAGGCATCAGGGCTGTGCCACTGTGATGGGAGAGCCAAGTTCAGAAGACTAGTCCACAGGAGACCTCCCAGCTCCACGTAATATCAAATAGCAAACATCACCCAGATATCTCAATCTCAATGCCAAAAACTAGCAACACTCAATGAACAGCAAGCTACAGTGCAGGACACCCTATGCCAAACAACTAGCAAGAAAGGAACACAACCCCATCCATTAGCACAGAGGCTGCCTAAAATCAAAATAAGTCCACAGACACCCCAATACACACCACTAGATTGTACCTGCCCACCAAAAAGACAAGATCCAGACTCATCCACCAAAACACAGGCACTAGTCCCCTCCACCAGGAAGCCTACACAACCCACTGAACCAACCTCAAACAATGGGGAAAGAGACCATAAACAACAGAAACTATGAAATTGCAGCCTGCAAAAAGGAGACCCCAAACACAGTAAGGTAAGCAAAATGAGAAGACAGAGAAACACACAGCAGATGAAGGACCAAGGCAAAAACACAACAGACCTAACTAATGAAGAGGAAATAGGCAGTCTACCTGACAAAGAATTCAGAATAATAATAGTAAAGATGATCCAAAATCTTGGAAATAGAATGGAGAAACTACAAGAAACGTTTAACAAGGACATAGAAGAACTAAAGGGCAAACAAACAGTGATGAACAACACAAAAAATTAAAACTTCTCTAGAAGGGATCAATAGCAGAATAACTGAAGCAGAAGAACAGATAACTGACCTGGAAGATAAAATAGTGGAAATAACTACTGCAGAGCAGAATAAAGAAAAAAAAATGAAAAGAATAGATGACAGTCTCAGAGACCTCTGGGACAACATTAAACACACCAACATTCAAATGACAGGGGTCCCAGAAGAGGAAGGGGAAAAGAAAGGGACTGAGAAATTATTTGAAGAGATTACAGTTGAAAACTTCCCTAATATGGGAAAGGAAATAGTTAATCAAGCCCAGGAAGCACAGAGTGTCCCATACAGAAAAAATCCAAGGAGAAACATGCCACGACACATACTAATCAAACTATAAAAAATTAAATACAAAGAACAAATATTAAAAGCAGCAAGGGAAAAACAACAAATAAAACCTAAGGGAATCCCCATAAGGTTAACAACTGATCTTTCAGCAGAAACTCTACAAGCCAGAAGGAAGTGCCAGGACATATTTAAAGTGATGAAGGAGAAAAACCTACAAGCAAGATTACCAGCAAGGATCTCATTCAGATTTGATGGAGAAATTAAAACCTTTACAGACAAGCAAAAGCTAAGAGAATTCAGCGCTACAAAACCAGCATTTACAACAAATGCTAAAGCAACTTCTCTAGGCAGGAAACACAAGAGAATTAAAAGACCTACAATAATAAACCCAAAACAATTAAGAAAACGGTAATAGGAACATACATGTCGATAATTACCTTAATTGTACATGGATTAAATGCTCCAACCTAAAGATGCAGACTGGCTGGATAAATACAAAAGCAAGACCAGTATATATGCTGTCTAAAAGAAACCCACTTCAGCCCTAGGGACACATACATGCTGACAATGAGGGGATGGAAAAAGATATTCCATGCAAATGGAAATCAAAAGAAAGCTGGAGTAGCAATTCTCATATCAGAAAAAATAGACTTTAAAACAGAGACTATTACAAGAGTCACAGAGGACACTACATAATGATCAAGGTATCAATCCAAGAAGAAGATATAACAATTGTAAATATTTATGCAGCCAACATAGGAGCAACTCAATACATAAGGCAAATACTAACAGCCATAAAAGGGGAAATGGACAGGAACACAATCATAGTAGGGGACTTTAACACCCCACTTTCACCAATGGACAGATCATCTAAAATGAAAATAAAAAAGAAAACACAAACTTTAAATGATACATTAAACAAGATGGACTTAATTGATATTTATAGGACCTTCCATCCAAAAACAACAGAATACACATTCTTCTCAAGTGCTCATGGAACATTCTCCAGGATAGATCATGTCTTGGGTCAAAAATCAAGCTTTGGTAAATTTAAGAAAATTAAAATTGTATCAAGTATCTTTTCGACCACAATGCTATGAGACTAGATATCAGTTACAGGGAAAAATCTGTAAGAAATAGAAACAGATGGAGGATAAACAACACACTACTTAATAACCAAGAGATTACTGAAGAAATCAGAGAGGACATCAAAAAATACGTAGAAACAAATGACAATGAAAATATAACAACCCAAAACCTATGGGAATCAGCAAAAGCAGTTCTAAGAGGGGAGTTTATAGCTATACAAGCCTACCTTAAGAAACAAGAAACATCTCAAATAAACAACCTAACCTTACACCTAAAACAATTAGAGAAACAAGACCAAAATAATCCTAAAGTTAGCAGAAGGAAAGAAATCATAAAGATCAGATCAGAAATACATGAAAAAGAAATGAAGGAAACAATAGCAAAGATCAATAAAATTAAAGCTGGTACTTTGAGAAGATAAACAAAATCGATAAACCATTATCCAGACTCATCAAGAAAAAAAGGGAGAAGACTCAAATCAATAGAATTAGAAATGAAAAAGGAGAAGTAACAACTGACACTGCAGAAATACAAAGGATCATGAGAGATTACTACAAGCAACACTATGCCAATAAAATGGACAACCTGGAAGAAATGGACAAATTCTTAGAAATGCACCACCTTTCAAGACTGAACCAAGAAGAAATAGAAATATGAACAGACCAATCACAAGCACTGAAATTGAAACTGTGATTAAAAATCTTCCAACAAACAAAATCCCAGGACCAGATGGCTTCACAGCCGAATTCTATCAAACATTTAGAGAAGAGCTGACACGTATCCTTCTCAAACTCTTCCAAAATATAGCTGATGGAGGAGCACACTTAAACTCATTCTACGAAGCTAACATCACTCTGATACCAAAACCAGACAAACATGTCACAAAGAAAGAAAACTAAGACCAATATCACTGATGAACATAGATGCAAAAATCTTCAACAAAATACTAGCAAACAGAATCCAACAACACATTAAAAGGATCATACACCATGATCAAATGGGGTTTATCCCAGCAATGCAAGGATTCTTCAATATGTGCATATCAGTCAATGTGCTACACCATACTAACAAATTGAAGGAGAAAAATCATATGATCATCTCAATAGATGCAGAGAAAGCTTTTGACAAAATTCAACACTGTTTTATTATAAAAACGCTCCAGGAAGTAGGCATACAGGGAACTTTCCTCAACATAATAAAGGCCATATATGACAAATCCACAGCGAACATCGTCCTCAATGGTGAAAAACTGAAATAATTTCCGCTAAGATCAGGAAAAAGAAAAGGTTGCCCACTCTCACCACTATTATTCAACATAGATTTGAAAGTTTTAGCCACCGCAATCAGAGAAGCAAAAGAAATAAAAGGAGTTCGATTTGGAAAAGAAGTAAAGCTGTCACTGTTTGCAAATGGCATAATACTATACATAGAGAATCCTAAAGATGCTACCAGAAAATTACCAGAGCTAATCAATGAATTTGCTAAAGTAGCAGGTTACAAAATTAATGCACATAAATCTCTTGCATTCCTATACACTAACGATGAAAAATCTGAAATTGAAATTAAGAAAACACTGCCATTTAACATTGCAACAAAAAGAATAAAGTATCTAGGAATAAAGCTACCTAAGGAGACAAAAGACCTGTATGCAGAAAACTATAAGACACTGATGAAAGAAATTAAAGATGATACAAATAGATGGAGTGATATACCATGTTCTTGGACTGGAAGAATCAACATTGTGAAAATGACTACTACCCAACGCAATATACAGATTCAGTGCAATCCCTGTCAAACTGCCACTGACATTTTTCACAGACTAGTACAAAAAATTTCAAAATTTGTATGGAAACACAAAAGACCCCAAATAGCCAAAGCAATCTTGAGAAAGAAAACTGGAGCTGGAGGAATCAGGCTCCCTGACTTCAGCCTATACTACAAAGCTACAGCAATCAAGACAATATGGTACACCACAAAAACAGAAATATAGATCAATGGAACAGGATAGAAAGCCCAGAGATAAACCCACGCACCTATGGTCACTTTAACTTTGATAAAGGAGCAAAGAATATACAGTGGAGAAAAGGCAGCCTCTTCATTAAGTGGTGCTGGGAAAACTGGACAGCGACATGTAAAAAAATGAAATTAGAACACTCCCTAACACTATACACAAAAATAAACTCATAATGGATTAAAGACCTAAATGTAAGGCCAGACACCATCAATCTCTTAGAGGAAAACATAGGGAGAACACTCTATGACATAAATCACAGCAACATCCTTTTTGACCCAACTCCTAGAGAAATGGAAATAAAAGCAAAAATAAACAAATGAGACCTAATGAAACTTAATAGCTTTTGCACAGTAAAGGAAACCATAAACAATACAAAAAGACAGGCCTCAGAATGAGGGAAAATATTTGCAAATGAAACAACTGACAAAGGATTAATCTCCAAAACATACAAGCAACTCATGCAGCTCAATATCAAAAACACAAGCAACCCAATCCAAAAATGGGCAGAAGTCCTAAATAGACATTTCTCCAAAGAAGATATACAGATTGCCAACAAACACATGAAAGAATGCTCAACATCATTAATCATTAGAGAAATGCAAATCAAAACTGCAATGAGATATCATCTCACACCAGTCAGAATGGCCATCATCAAAAATCTGGAAACAATAAATGCTGGAGAGGGTGTGGAGAAAGGGAACACTCTTGCACTGTTTATGGGAATGTAAATTGATACAGCCACTATGGAGAACACTATGGAGGATCCTTAAAATCTACAAATAGAACTACCATATGACCCAGCAATCCCACTACTGCGCATATACCCTGAGAAAACCATAATTCAGAAAGAGTCATGTACCAAAATATTCATTGCAGTTCTATTTACAATATCCAGGATGTGGAAGCAACCTAAGCAACCTAAGCAACCTTAGCAACCTAAGCAACCTATCCATTCATCAATAGATGAATGGATAAAGAGGATGTGTCACATATATACAATGGAATATTACTCATCCCTAAAAAGGAACAAAACTGAGTTATTTGTAGTGAGGTGAATGGACCTAGAGACTGCCATAGAGAGTGAAATAAGTCAGAAAGAGAAAAACGGACACCGTATGCTAGCACATATATATGGAATCTAAGAAAAGAAAAATAAAATGGTCAGAAGATCCTAGGGGCAATATGGGAATAAAGATGCAGACCTACTAGAGAATGGACTTGAGGATACAGGGAGAGCTTACGATAAGCTGGGACAAAGTGAGAGAGTGGCATGGACATATTTACACTACCAAACGTAAAATACATAGCTAGTGGGAAGAAGCCACATAGCACAGGGAGATCAGCTTCGTGCTTTGTGACCACCTAGAGAGGTGGAATAGGGAGGGTTGGGGGGAGGGAGATGCAAGATGGAGGAGATATGGGGACATATGTATATGTATAACTGATTCACTTTTTTATAAAGCAGAAACTAACACACCATTGTTAAGCAATTATACTCTAATAAGGATGTTAAAAAAAAAAAAACACGCATTTTGGGACGGCAAATTTTACCCCCTACATGTCTGGCACTTAAAAGTTAGTGAACAAATGAATGAGTATTTGTTGATCAAGCTGAACTAAAGCTGAATGCCAGTGGTGAAATTAAAATGTAATTGACAAATTAATTAGACATTTCTCCAAAGGAAACATACAGATGGTCAAAAGGTACATGAAAAGATGCTCATCATCACCAATTATTAGAGAAATGCAGATCAAAACTAAAATGTGGTACCACCTTACACCAATCAGAATGGCCATCATTAAAAAGTCTACAAATAATAAATGCTTTAGAGGTTGTGGAGAAATGGGAAACTTCTTACACTGTTGATAAGAATGTAAATTGGTGCAGCCACTATGGAAAACAGTATGGAGGTTCCTCAAAAAACTAAAAGTAGAGTTGCCATAAGATCCAGCAACCCCACTTTTGGGCATATGGCCAGACAAAACTGTAATTCACAAAGATATATGCACCCCAATGTTCATACCAGCACTATATACAATAGCCAAGACATGGAAACAACCTAAATGCCCATTGATAGATAAATGAAGAAAGAAGATGTGGTATATATACACAATGGAATATTACTCAGCCATAAAAGAGAATGAAATAATGCTATTTGCAGCAACATGGATGAACCTAGAGATTCTCATACTAAGTGAAGTAAGTCAGAAAGAAATAGACAAATACCATATGATATCACTTATATGTGGAATCTAAAATATAACACAAATGAACATATCTATGAAACAGAAAGACTCATAGACATAGAGAACAGACTTGCAGTTGCCAGGTGGGTGGGTGAGGAAGGATTGGGAGTTTGGGATTAGCAGATTCAAATTATTATATATAGGATAGATAAACAACAAGGTCCTACTGTATAGTACAGAGAACTACATTCAATATCCTGTGATTTAACCATAATGGAAAAGAATATGAAAAAGTATATATATATGTATAACTGACTTTGCTGTACAGCAGAAATTAACACAACATTGTAAATCAAGTACACTTCAGTAAAATTTTTAAAAATGTAATTGAATACTCATGTTGGAATTATATAGAACACATACAGTTTAACTACGCTGTTCAAGTAACTTTGTTAAAAAAAAATAGTGACCCAAATAGTCATTTGAGATTTGTGTTTGTGTGTTTGGGCATGTTTAATTATCTTTTTGTACCCATTGCTCTCTGTTTTTTTGTTGATGTTTTTATTGAATTCTCTGTTGACTTGAATAAATTGAACAGATGGAATTGGTCAACAAATTCAGGCCTGTCAGTTGTATATATTATGTCACTGTTTTCCTATATAATGTAAAATAGGAACTTCACCTTTTAAGACCTAAGGATAACATAAACAGAATGAATTAATTTATATTTGCAGAGTACAGTGAGTTATGCATAAATATATGTTTTATTTAAATATAGAAAACATATAATAAAAGCCCACTGTGCTGAGAATACAACATTATAAAAGACAGGATTACTTTAGAAGAAGAAAAACAAGAAAACCATACTTAAAATAATAAGAAATTAACACAATATTCTTGGAAATAAACAGTTTATGAATTGCAATCTTTCCTATGCTTGACCTATCGCTTACATGGTATTCCAAATCTCTGGTGATTTTAATGAAATGGAATTAGGGGTTTTGCATCGTGTTAAAATACAAATTTAGGGATTGCAGCATTTACATTGTTTTTGCATAATCTTATTAATTGGTAAATACAAATTTAGTAACTCCCATGGTTTGGATGCTACCAGTTCCTTTTCAGCTGTATCATTTCATCATATAATGCAGAAAGAGAAATAATTGTTTGAGGCAAGAATATCTCACTTCTGATCACAAGCCAAGCTTCTTATCATCTCTGTCTTCCTTCATAATTTGTTTTTTTTTTAACAAATGATTTTTCTGATCTAAGAATTTATATAGTATTGATGTGATGCTCTGTCTTTTCTCAATTCTATACATTATTTTCATCACTTTTTAAAATAAACTTATTTTATTTATTTATTTATTTTTGTCTGAGTTGGGTCTTCATTGCTGCTTGTAGGCTTTCTCTAGTTGCGGCGAGTGGGGGCTACTCTTCATTGTGGTGTGCAGGCTTCTCATTGCGGTGGTTTCTCTTGTTGCAGAGCATGGGCTCTAGGTGTACAGGCTTCAGTAGTTGTGACATGCAGGCTCAGTAGTTGTGGCTCACAGGCTTTAGAGCTCAGGCTCAGTAGTTGTGGTCCATGGGATTAGTTGCTCTGTGGCATGTGGGATCTTCACAGATCAGGGATTGAACCCATGTCCCCTGCATTGGCAGGCAGATTCTTAACCACTGCACCAACAGGGAGTCCAGTTTTTATCACATTTAACACTTAAAATAGAAATGAAAACATTTTTTAAAATTCATTCATTCATTTTTGGCTGCATTGGGTCTTCGTTGCTGTGTGTGGGCTTTTCTCTAGTTGTGGCGAGTGGAGACTACTCTTCATTGCAGCACATGGGTTTCTCATTGCGGTGGCTTCTCTTGTTGTGCAGCACGGGCTGTAGAGCACAAGCTCAGTAGTTGTGGCACACATGCTTAGTTGCTCTGTGGCATGTGGGATCTTCCCAGATGAAGGCTCAAACCCGTGTCTTCTTCATTGGCAGGTGGATTCTTAACCACTGTGCCACTAGGAAAACCCTAAGTGAGAACATTTTTAAAGACAATATTATGAGCCTTTTTGTGATTGCTATATCTTTTATGACTTGAATTTTTTTCTCCTTTCCAATTCCTCCCACATAGAACCACCCTAATTGTTGATTTAATGCACTATCTTTATTACATCATGGTTTTGCTCATCACATTGCTCCCAAATGCTGCTGTGTGCTGTCCAGATGATACAAAATCTGCCCCATCCTACTTACCCAGCTGTATTGACCACATCTCCCCAGGATCCACTTTTCACTACAATTAGCCACATGCCTGCAGTGTTCTTTATTTATTGTTCATTGCACAGTCTGTGTTCCTTGACATCCTCAGTTAAGTGAACATGATTACTGCTTGGAGCAGTATCTCCAAATTCAAGCTAAACTTCAAGGTCAAGTATTAGATACCAAGACCTCCATAAAACTTATTTAATGACTGAGTTAGCCAAAGACTTCACTCTTTTCTACATATTTACAAATATAAATGGCACCATACATTATACCATATGGGTCTTCTTGTTTCATGTGTGAATCTGGTTATCAAATTTTTGAGAGAAATAAAGGTCACATTTTATACTTTTAAAATGTTTCTCACAGTGCCAAGTGTAATATGAAGTAAAAATAAGAAAAAGTAGAATTATAAAGTTCCTTACAGATCCAGCTTGCCTGGTTTTGAGCATTCTGAGCATCAGTATTTCAACTCAAAATCTGTTAATATGTGGCCAATTCATTCTGGTTCAAAAGTTAACTCAGATATATATTATACCTTATTTTATTAAAAGAAATTTCATATATAGTATTCCATTTTAACAACTGAGCATATTAAACAGACACATCATTAATAAAAATGATTACTGTTTTTCTGTAAAACTTCAAGAAAAATTACAGGAGAAAATACTCGTGAACTTGGGATAGGCAAAGATTTCTTGGGGCCCAAAAAGCATGAACTATAAATGAAAAATTGACAAATGGGCCTCTATCAAAATTTAAAACTTCTATTCTTCAAAAGACATCGTTAAGAAAATGAAAAGGTGATCTTTAAACAGAGAGAACATATTCACAATGCATATACCTGACAAATGACTTGTAGCCAGAATATATAAAGAACTCTTACAGCTCATTAAAAAGACAACCCAGTTAAAAATCTAGGCACAAGAAAGTAATGAATGGATAGTGCAGCACAAGTAAAGGGGTTCAACATCATTAGACATCAGAAAAATGCAAACCAAAACAATGAGATAGCACTGTATATTTATCAGAATAGCTAAAATTATTAAAAGAACAAGTGTTAGAATGGAACTTTCATATATTGCTGGTAGGAAAATAAAACAATAAAACCATTTAAACTGTTTGGCAGTGTGCTATAAAGTTAAACATATTACCATAACATACAACAATTTTACTACTAAATACTTACCTAAGAGAAATTAAAACATATGTTTACACACATACTTGTACATGAATATCCATAGCAGCTTTATTCATAATAGCCTCAAGCTGGAAGCAACTTAAATGTTCATCAACTAGTGAATGGATGAGGACATTGTGGCATATCCATGTAATAATATACTACTCAGCACTTAAAGGGAACAAAGTACAATACATATAATAACATGAATGAGTCCCAAAAACATTATGCTGAGTTCAATAAGCCAGATACAAAAGAATACAAACTCTATGATTCCATTTACTACCCACGATTATTATACCAGAAATGTTGCTTAAAAAAAAAGAAAAAACAAAACAAAACAGATTTAATCTATAGTGACAATAAGCAGACAAGTTGTTGTCTGCAGCTGAAGGTGGAATGTGATTGACCTGGATGGGGCTCAAGGGAAACTTTTGGTTTGATCAATGTGTTCTATATCTCGACTATGGTGCTGATTATATGGATATATGTATATGTTTGTAAAATTCATTGAAATGTACACATTTTACCTCAATAATGTTGTTTTGAAAAAAAATGATTACTGTTATTCATAAAAACTCATAAAATATCAAAATAACATAACTAATATATTACTTTAATAATATGTACTCTAGGATAAATACAAATTTCATATTAATATTTATATTATATTTTATTAACTATAATAAACCATGATAATGGTTACTTATTATAAATGAGTACATATTGAATGCTTGCTTTGCATGAGAAGATTCAAAAGTTTACAGACTTCATTTTTGAGACATAGTCTACTATGTGTCTACTTCATGTGGTCCTCACTAAGGGATTCAAACAAAGGGAAGCTCCTTATCTGGACATTTATGATTCTCAAGGAAGGAAAATAGGAATATGAAGACTTGTACCCTAGTGCTTAAAACTTCTACTCACAACTTATTGGCCAAAGCACATGACATGACCACACCTCACTTTAAAGGTGGCCAGGATACGCAATTCTACTATGTCCTGGAAAATAGAAAGTCAGAAATGGTGAACAGCACTAACATTTATACCAAGAGGCCTAAGTAGCTCCTATCACATGTAGCACACTACTATGCATCCTTCTAGGTCTCTGAATTTTCTTCTGCTTGCAAATATCTTATTTATTTATTTCCAGGCCCAGGACTTCCATATTTATGTAGAATGTTCAATATTTATACCCAAGTGACTCATATTTGCTTTATTTACCTTATGCTTGCTTGACATAAAATCTGGGTCTTTGCATTCTTGGATAATTAATTTTTTGTAACATTTGTTGACTTTTTCCCCTCATCACTGTATATATGTTCACTTGATATTTTGTGCCTTTTATTCAGTGATCATATATCCAAAATTCTAGCACCTTGCCATGTGTTTGAGATGAATCATTCAATTCTAATTACATTGTTCAACTAAAGCATGACAATTTGTGGATTTTTAGGTAGCATTTATTTTTAACTATTGGCTATTTATAATTTTACCCACTTTTAAATTTATCTCTTTTACAAAAAAATATTCAGACCCTATTATTGAGGAAGTTAAACACAAAGTTGAATCATTTTATTGTATATAAGTTTTTGAACTCCTGCTAGATCTTTACAGCCTGGGTGATATCCCCAGTTCAACAACACATTGTCCTTTCTGGTCTCTGGCATTTGTAGCTATCCTTTAACCTTAGTCCACCTCTTTGTTTTTTGTCTGTGGCCCTGCTTAACAATTCCTGCTTTACATGTCCTTGCTCATATATGTCTCCTACAAATATGCCTTCAATGTGAACTGTTTCTGAACTTTCAATATTGTTATTTGTGATATGGTCCTATCATTTAATGGTCAGTGGGAAACCATAGATAATGCTAGAATTGCTCTTGAATCAATAGCAAAATCTATTTTGTCTATAGCTGAATGACAGATGACACCGAAGGAACTAATAAGCAATAAAATAAAATCTGATAAATGGAAGAGTGTTTTGAGGTCATCTACTTTAATTTCCAAGTCAAAGTCTGAAATTTTAAGCATGTTCACGAAGTTGAAGGGAATGAATCTGGCATTCCCAACTGGGAGAATGGCATGAACTAAAGCAAAGCCAGAGAAAACTGTAAAACCTCTTTTGAGAGATTGAAACCCAGCAGGATCCTGTAGAGTCCTCCCAGGTACAAAATCCCCTCTATGTCCCACATTTCTTTTTTGTAAAGAAAAGCTTTAGTCTCCTAGGCCTTACCAGAGCCCCAAAGAACAGATTCAAGCAGTTGCCAGTGAGAGAAGAAGGGAATGCAGAAACAAAGGAAAAGCAGTCAAGGAAAAATAGTTCAGTTATAAAACAAAGTCCTAGTTCCTCTTCAAGGGATATATGTAAAAATCTGATGGATATCTTTGAGATGTTCTACAGAAACTAAGACCTGACCAGGCTGACCACAAGCATGTAGACCCCAGACTGGTTGAAACCAGAAGGTTGATGATTAAGATTCCTGAAACTTCACCCCATTACCTCCCCACCAACCAAGTCATACCCCTGCAACTCTCACCTCAAATGTTGCCTTTAAAAATCCTTCCCTGACAGCCATTGGGAAATTCTGGTCTTTTGAGAATGAGCCACTCATAGTCCTTGCTGGGCCCTGCAATAAATGCTCTACTTTCCTTCACCACAACCTGATGTCAATATATTGGCTTTGCAGGCAAGTGACCTGCTCAATTGAGTTCTGCTCCATAACAAGATAACAATTGGAAAGTTTCACATAGTATGATAATCTCTGGGCTATTCATGTTGCTGCAAATGACATTATTTCATTCATTTTTTTATGGCTAAGTAGTATTCTATTGTGTATATATACCACATTGTCCTTACCCATTCATCTGTTGATGGGCAATTAGGTTAGTAAGGTTGCTTCCATGTCTTGGCTATTATAAATAGTGTTGTGATGAACATTGAGGTGCATGTATCTTTTTGAATTATAGTTTTCTCTGGACATACACCCAGGAGTGGAATTGCTGGAACATATGGTAACTTTATTTTTAGATTTTTAAGGAGCCTCCATACTGTTTTCCATAGTGGTTGTACCAATTTACATTCCTATCAACAGGGAAGGAATATTCCCTTTTCTCCACACCCTCTCCAATATTTATTATTTGTAATAATTGTTGTGGATTTTTATAAATACTCCTGACTCCAAAACACCTTAAATATTATCCTGCAAATTTTTAATTCTTTAGGGTTTTCTATATACAGTATCATGTCTTCTGCATATAATGATAATTTTACCTCTTCCTTTCCAATTTGGATATTTTTTATTTCTTTTTCTTGTTTGATTGCTGTGGCTATGACATACAATACTATGTTGAATAGACGTTGTGAGAGTGGGCATCCTTGTCTTCTTCCAGATTTTAGTGGGAATGCTTTATTTTGGCTGTGGATTTGCCATAAAAAGCTTTTATTGTACTGAGATATGTTCCCTCTCTACCCACTTTTGTAAGACTTTTTATCCTGAATGGATATTGAATTTTATCAAATGCTTTTTCTTCATCTATTGAGATGATCAATGTGGTTTTTGTCCTGTCTTTTGCTTATGTGGCATATCACATTGATTGTTTTGCGTATGTTGAACCATCCTTGTGAGCCTGGTATGAATCTAACTTAATCATGATATATGATATTTTTTGTATGCTTTTGGGTTTGGTTTGCTAATATCTTGTTGAGAATTTTTGCTTCTATTTTTATCAAATATATTGGCCTGTAATTTTCTTTTTTTGGTAGTGTCTTTGTCTGATTTTGGTATAGGGATAATGGTGACTTCATAAAATGATTATGGAAGTGTTCCCTCCTCTTCAGTCTTTTGTAAGAGTTTGAGAAGAGTTGGTATACATTCTTCTTTGTATGTTTGGTAGAATTCCCCAGTGAATCCATGTGGTTCTGAACTTTTGTTTTCAGGGAGTTATGTTTATTACAGATTCTATTGCATGTCTAGTGATTGGTCTGTTCAAACTATCTATTTCTTCTTGATTCAGTGTTTGTGGACTGTATGTTTGTAGAAACGTCCATTTTTTCTAGGTTGTCCAATTTGTTGGCATATAATTGTTCATAGTATTCTCTCTTTCTCTCTCTCGCTCTCTGTATTTTTGTTGTTGTTGTTGTTTGTTTGTTTTGTATTTCTGCAGTCTCAGTTGTCATTTCTCCTCTTTCATTTCATATTATGTTTATTTTGGTCCTCTCTTTTCTTCTTGATGAACCTGGCCTGAGGTTTGTTGTCTTTGTTTACCTTTTCAAAAAAATGGCTTTTGTTTTATTTATTTTTTCTATTTAAAAAAAAATCTTTATTTTACTTATCTCCTCTCTGATATTTAATATTTTCTTCCTTCTGCTGACTTTAGTTTTTGTTTGTGCTTCTTTTTCTAATTCTTTTAGTTGGTAGATTAGGTTGTTTATTTGAGGAAGACCTGTATCACTATGAACTTCCCTCTTAGGACTGCTTTTGATGCACCCCATAGATTTTTTTCTGGTTCTATGTTCATTGTCATTTCTCTCAAGGTATTTTTTAATTTCTTCTTTTCTTTCATCATTGACCCATTTTTTTTTAGTATCATGTTGTTTAGTCTCCATGCAATCAAGTTTTTCTCATTTCTTTTTCTGCTGTTGATTTCTAGTTTCATGCCATTGCAGTCAGAAAAAAGCACAGTAAATAAGAGTGATTGTGATGCAGATTTAAGCTATTGTTTTCCCCATTGATAAGAGTTTCTAGAAATTTGGTCTCCCTCTCTTTTCAGGCACAGGGAGGGAAACACCCTTACAAATGTGTTTCTCACAAAAGGGTAATTTTCACTTGGTTTTCAGAGCCCTTCCCATCTCTGCTGTTTCTCTGAAAATAACCAGTTTAAAAGAATTAATACTCCAGAGAAATATTTTGGGGTGGCAAATTCTTCTTCCTTATAGTGTCATTAAGAGAAAATAATACAGGTATTTAGGATATTTGAATTAAAGTAATTTAAGTCTATCTCTAGTTATAGAATTTTAGTCAAGTATTTTAATCTTGTCCTTACATTTTCATTTCAATAAATAAGTTAGCCCAGATTTTCTCTAAATTTCCTTCCAGTGCTAAAACATTGACTCAAACTTGATTTTTTTCAAAACATAACATAAGCAGAATTTTTGTTTAATTTAATATTTTTGCTATCTTTTTATCACTAATCATATAATGTAATAAGTATATATGACCTTTACTCTCTGTTTTGCCTATTGTATCTCAATAGTATTGTAAAATCCTTAAAAACAAGGTCAAATCTAATACAAATTTCCCCCAATGTAAACATATTCTAAAAGAAGGCTTTTTCTCATTGCAATGATACTGATATAAAGCTTGGGAAAGCCAGATCTTTACTGTAAACTTTGAGAGGCTAGAATTTCTGGCAGTATTACTGTCACTTTAAATTTAGTAACTGGTACTGATAGAGAACTAATCTAAATAGAACAATAGGATTATATTTTGATTATTGCTAGAATTGTTCATGGTTATTTATTGAGTCCAGTGTTTCGTGAATTTTCACACCCAGGGATGATTTATATGAATAAATTACATGTCCTAACATTCCTGCAGGTATTTACAAAGTAACACAAAAGTAGTTTCAAGAGGGAGTGCAACTAAACACAGAAGACCTAATATTCAGTTTAATCAAACTTTTAGTTGGTAGCCTCCTTTTCATGTAACTCACCAAGTAAAATGATACTAAATTATCTTTTTTCTTTTTAAGCCATCTTTTAAATTCAAATCATGTGTACTTAAGTTTATTTAAACATAGATGTTTTTATCATGGCATCTATACTGAAATAAGATATAGAACTATCCTTTCTCTTTAGAGAGAAAATAATTAGCTCTTTTCTTTAGCAACGGTATGGGGCAGGGGGATGGGGTGGTAAATTTCCAAACAAGATTATGACTTTCATGTCCTTTATGTGTGTTCTTTACATGAGTTTATAAATTCTCTTTTCTATGAAGTACATCATTTTCCAGATTCTCTTGATGTATTTTAGCAGAATGTGTACCTCAAAATGTGCTAAATAACCAGCATGTGTGATACAGAAGTTTGTGTTAATATTTTACTAATTTCCAGGAGTAACTCCTCCATTTTTCCTGGCTATTTTGGGAGAGAAATACATTCTGCCAGCCCTGCTAGGGATTCTGAGACTTTCTCAGACCTTCTACATACACCTACTTCACACTTATTTCTCCCTCTTGTGACAGAATTCTTAAACTTGTATACTTTATTTCTATCCTGCAATATACCATGGTCAAGTGCTAACAGCTTCCCTTTTGCTTTCCCAATGTCAGTATTAAGGCTCCAATTGGTGATCTTACCCTCACCTGCAGATTTGATCCCCATTCTGTTTGTGTTCACTTGCCATCTGCCAAAGCTTTCTCTCACAGCTGATGGAAGAAATTCTTACACATATTGAGGTATGGGGAAGTCGTTCTGGTTTATACATGATTTGGCTTGAGCTAGAACAGCCTGTCTTGTGGCCTATCAAACATACATTGTACATATGATTTAACCATTAAAGAAAATAATGCATTTAAAAATAAAAATGGAGTAACTGCTGTTCAGGCGTTCAAAATGGAGCCTGATGGTCATTATGAATACTTCAGACATGTTCCTGCATTACTGAGAACTTGAATTTTCTGACCTGAGTCAAACTCATGGACACCACCAGCCATTCTCAAAACAGTATCTGCTAGTAGCTATAAGTCTGGATAACTTTAGGGAAAATTTCAAGAAATAGAAAGATAACTTAATTAGCTTCAGCATTACAAACTTCACTTCTGCTATATTATTGATAAGTAAATACATTGAATAATTATAATAAATGCCAATTTTACAGGTAGATAATTGGTTTCTGTGAATAAAAATATATAGATGTTAGTGAATTCAAAATGTAAAAAGTTATTTCCTTTCATCTTCCTAATTAACAAATGTAACTTTAGTTCCTTTCTTTGGAAGATGGGGAAAATTTGGTACAATAAGTTTAATTTATCAAAATAAGCAGATAATGATTGAATAAAGAATAGGTTGAGTGAATTCCATGATGGTCCAATTGTTAGGACTCCATGCTTCCACTACAGGGGCATGGTTTTGATCCCTGGTCAGGGAACTAAGATCCTGCATGCCACATGGCACGACCAAAAAAAAATTAGGTTGAGATGATGAAGTCATTGGAATTTACTTTTGATAAGAAGAACAGTTAACGTTTATCAAGTACTAAATAGATGCCTAGAGTAGACATTAACAAATATTTAATTAAAAATATAACAGTGAGTGAAGGGATTCATGGCATTATCTCCATTTTACAGTCATGAAAACTAAGACTTAGCAAGATTAAGAATCTTGCTCAAGGTCACAGTGCTGGTGGTGACAGAGCCATGATTCTCTGACAGCACCAAAACCTATGGTATACTGTCACTTGAAGAGCTTAAACTGAAATATGTTACAGGCTTGTTTTGTTTTGTTTCATAAATTGATAGGGGATAAAATTTCAATTTACCTGACAGCAACATGGTTTGGGGATTCTAGGACACACATAAAGAGTAAATGAGAGAGAATATAAACATCTGTGTAGTCAGCAATATCAGTCAATTAGGAGAATCAATCCTGACCATGAATAAAGTAAAAGAAGATCCCTATATGTAGTTTAAAGAGTCATTTTACGACAAAACATATCTTAAATCCCAGGAAGGATTTACAAAATAGCTAATGCCTCCATAATTTTATGCTTAACTCTTTTTAGCAGTGTTTCTCATTTTTATCTTGTCAGCATGCAAATAGGAAATGATACTAGACTTTGTTACTTAAAGTAGCGCATACTTTGATAAATATTTTTGGAAACGTGATGCCCAAAACTGAATACAAGTCTTCAAATGTTATTTGACATACACCAAGAGCAATACAATTGCTGACTTCCTTATTTTTAGTATTTTTATATTTATTCAGCCTAAAATTGCATTCACTTTTTGTAACTGCATCACACCACTGTGTGTTTAATCATATTAAGCATGTTATCTAATAAATTGCTTTTTCTTCTACATGAACTAGTTTTTAAATAAGAGCTCAATATCTCTATATGTTTTATGATTTTTTGAACTGAAGCATTTGGGTATTATCTTCATTATAATCCCAATTAAAATTCACACTTTCAGTTTTAACTCTATTTTCATGTCTTTCCAATTGACTGATCTCCCATATTTTCTGCATTTGAGCTTTGCAATTTTTGTCTCTTGCACTATTTACATGCCTGCTTTATAAGTCATCTTTATGAGCCAAATAAAAATTAATTAATTAATTAATAATACTATAGACAGGGCTGCAGTCAAAGCCCTGTAGCTCTTAGCATTTGATGTCCAAAGTGACGTCGAGCAGAGGCCCAATGTCACATGCTGTGAGTACATTGATCAATAAACTTCAACTGTTTCTAATAGCACTAACATCAAGTTAATATTTTGCATATTGTAAAATAGACCGTCATGAGAAACAC
Source organism: Delphinapterus leucas (assembly GCF_059928025.1). Lineage (NCBI taxonomy): Eukaryota > Metazoa > Chordata > Mammalia > Artiodactyla > Monodontidae > Delphinapterus > Delphinapterus leucas. The sequence goes on along the minus strand of NC_143142.1, from coordinate 58,067,274 downwards.
TTTCAAATAGCTGTTTAAATCAAGCTTCTTCTTTCCACAGCTTAGGCGCTGAGTACAAGAAAGAGATAAAAGTGACAGCCATCAGCAACTGGTGCTCTTAAAACCTATGGGAGAAGATGAAATTGTCAAGGGAATGTATGCAAAATTAATGGAATGGAGTAGAGAATATGATTGTGAATTCATCAAAAAATAGAAGTCATTCAGAGGAAAAGGGTCCAATATAGGAAACTAAGAGGAAAAGATTAGAGAGGTTAAAGGATAAGGGAGAGTACAGTGTCCTGAAAACAAAAAGAGGGACAATTACCTTCAGGGTGCTTCAGCCCTAAAGTTTACCTCCCCATACAATTTAGGCAGGTTAAAGTCAATGTGCATAATTGTTTAAATATAAACCCTTATGTAAAGCAAAAATCAAGATCCTAAGGATAGCAACTAGCAGCAGAAATATAATCCTATGTAAAGAATTAAAGTTGCTAATAAAAGTTAGCTTAAAAATAGAAATAAGGGCTTAAGGGAAATGTGCTATCTTCAGATTCCTATAGGACCAATTGTTTGTAGCTCCAGAGAACCATACTAAAATTATATGGTATTTGTTGTACCGTAAATGAGATGACCAATTTACAAAAGAGTAACTGGAAATGCTACTTTTACATGAGTGTCATTTATTCCTCTATTCTTTTGATTAGCCAATGTTTGTTGAGCCACACCATGTGTTAGACATTTTTTAAAGTGCCAAGGATATAGTGGTGACTGAGACAGACACATTCCTAACTTCATGGAGTCTATAGGCTAAATGAAGAGGGTAGATATAAAACTTATATACAAATAACTATTTAAATTTCAATTATGATAATCTTAATGAAAGACAAATACAAGATCTATAATAACACGTAGTAGGAGAATTAGGCTCATTTGGAAGGCTCTCTATGTGGACGTGATGTTCTAGCTGAGAAGACTGCCAAATGAAGAGATAAAGGAAACACCTGAGCAGGAGACAAACACAAAAGTTGCTCACTGCAAATAAAAAAAATCTAAAATAAAATCAATATGGATGGAAAAAGATATTCTTTAGATTCATGGGGAAATGCATTCTTTACATGGATCAAGAAAATTAAGCAGGACCCAGACCATGCAGGGTTCTGTGAGGTTTTAGTCTTCATTTTTATTTTTAAAATATAATCATTGAATTTTCTAAAAAAGTGACATGGATTAAAGAGATCACTTCAGCTGCTGAGAGGAAAATAGATTCATGGGACTGAGAGAGAATAAGAAAGTAACAATTAGGAAGTTATTGCAATAGTTTAATCAGGAAATAGTGGTAGCTTGGGCTACAGTAGTAACAAAATAAAAATGAAGAAGTGAATTCAAAATATTTTAGACATTTATTTTGGTGTGCAAATGGACATGAAAAATGAGTATTTATGAGAAATGCAAGAGTGAGAAATTTTGCTTTAGATAAAGCCTAGGTTATTTCTAAGGTCTATTCCAGACAGTCTGTAATCTCATTATTCTGTAACACCTTAATACCTACTTATATTGCAATTCCATGAAAAGAGAATAGAATTTGAATTTATTGTCACAGCTCCACTGGGGACAGGGAAGGCAGAGAAGTAGGATTTCATTTGATTCACTGCATCCTTTTTTAAAAATTAATTTTATTGGAGTATAGTTGATTTACAATGTTGTGTTAGTTTCTGCTGTACAGCAAAGTGAATCAGATATATATATACATAGATTATTTTCCCATATAGGCCATTACAGAGTATTGAGTAGTTTCCTGTACTATACAGTAGGTTCCTATTAGTTATCCATTTTATATATAGTAGTGTGTATATGTCAACCTCAGTCTCCCAATGTAACTCCCCCACCTTTTCCCCTTGGTAACCATAAGTTTGTTTTCTACATACTGATTAACTGCATTTTGCTTCTTCAACCTATGAAGGCCTGACAGAAGTGCCCTATTTATATATTTTTCAGAATACTAAATAGCCTCCTGATAACTGCTGAAGTTAATATGTTGACAGTGTGAGGGTAGTGGAGGATAACAGATAATTACAAACAAACGCTAAAACTAAAATAGTTTATGCAATGGGACTGGATATATTTCCTTGAGGCTTGATCATGATTAAAGACCTATAAGAATCCTCCCTCCACAATGATTATACAGCATGCTGAGATCTTCAGCAAAGTGTTATTTATGCCTCCATCTGCATCTGAGTTATCACCAGGCTCTCTAACAGAGGGACAGGAGATTTTTAATTAAACTTTTGTGAATAAAGACAAAACCATTTTCTAAAGCAATTGTCTGGAAGTCAGTGGCAACCCAATTTTCAACATGCAGTGTAGCCATTAATTGGTTAGGTGCCAATAGTGGATGGGAGGGGTTGGGGAGAAAGTATGTCAGAATGGAAGAAAACCCACAATTTAATGTTCTTTTACAAGTATACTTTCCTAGAGTTCCATCAGAAGGATCAGTATGATTGAAGATCTCTATCTTTCCAATTTAATATCTACTGGTTATTTATTTTTGTAATACTTTATTTTAGTGCAATAAATTTTAGAGCCGGAAATCCAATATTATAATAAAATATTGAAAATTGAATTAAAGTAAACTAGCTTTTATCAAATATACATAATCTCAATGCTTAACCAAAAAAAAAAAAAAAACAAGAAAGAGACTGTAGTTTCCTGGAAGTGGTTTCAATTTTAACTTTCTATGATCATGAGGTAAATTTTTTGATAATATTATGTTCACAAATTCCAGACTGTTTTGTTTCTTCCAGAATTAATAGCAGTGAATCTGAAGGAAAACTCTTGAGACAATTCTTTAGGGTTTTCTAAGATCAGAATGATTCGTGACACATAGTCGGTACTCAGTGAATATTAAATGACTGAAGACAAAACAACAATTTTTTTTTTTTTTTTGCGATACGCGGGCCTCTCACTGTTGTGGCCTCTCCTGTTGCGGAACACAGGCTCCGGACGCACAGGCTCGGGACGCGCAGGCTCAGTGGCCAGGACTCACAGGCCCAGCCGCTCTGCGGCATGTGGGATCCTCCCAGACCAGGGCACGAACCCGCGTCCCCTGCATCGGCAGGCGAACTCCCAACCACTGCACCACCAGGGAAGCCCAAAACAATAATTTTAAATGCTGAAAAGGCAGGCTAAAGTTCTATTGGATAATGGCTCAAAAGATCAGATAATTAAAACCATATATCTCATGGTATTATATTATAGTTTGCATATTTTTATGGAAGTTAAGATTTATGATCTAGAATTTGGGTCACAACCAAATCTTGAATGTTTTAGATCTGCCTGTGCTGAGGTTGATTGTGAGGGCTCTTCCTCATAATTTGTAACAAACAATATGTAAAATGACTAATTTCGCAAATTAACTAACTTTAACAAAATAGAGAGCTGTAAATTAATCTCCATATACTATCAGTTATTCATGTGCAGTTTTTTTTTTAAATTCTTGTGGAATATAAATGGAATTGCTCAGAAACCCACAGCTTTCCCCCCAGTACAAAGGCCCTTCTATGTCCACTGACTCCTTTTTGTAGAAAAATTGAAGTCTCCCAGGCCTCCCTGAGTCACAAAATTGCAGGCTCAAGTAGTTAATAATTAGGACTATAGAGTCACAGACTCAGTGTCTGATGCACATTCCTGAGTTATTTTACAGATACTATAACTGCCACCAGAGAAAAAAGGCTAAGTGCATGGTGACCAGACTGTAGCCAATACATAAACTGCTCCATCTTGAGTAGTACTGAATCTATGGCTAGCACAATTCCAAGAACTTGTCTTAAGAGAATGGATTAGCACTATTGCTCATAATCTATATCTTCGTGGGCATCAAAATAATTGTAGCTTGTTCTGTCTGTCTATGTAATCAGGCAACTAAAATTATCAACAAACAGATGGTACAGACCCATGTCAACATCTTCCACCTTAAGTATCCTATGTCAGCATGAAGTTACACAAGACTGAACTTTGCCCCTAATCTCATAGAAATAGAATGATATCTGAAAAGTGGCTATTTGTAAGCAGGTCTTTTGCACCTGTCTTATTTTGTCTATTTCTGTTCCACTGAAACCTTAATTATAAAAATGAGATTACTAGGTAACATTTAACACAACTGCTGATTTATACCCTGCTAAATGCACACAATACCATGCCCAACCTATTGATTCTTTCCCTAGATTAAAAGAAGTAGAAATGAAGAATTAAGTAGTTAAAGAATGACTAACTCTCTACCCCTAGTAGCCCCCTTAACAATACTGCAGGTAGACCGCAAAGGGATGAAATAACATCTGTAAAAAGATAATGAGGAGTCAGCCAGCCTGCAGGCAAAGGAAAATGACTCAGAGCTTGACTTCTGCCTTGATTATTCACAGAGGTACTTTCCCCTTTAAAAACTGTTATGGCTGAGCAGAATCTTTAGAGTTGGTTTTTAGGACATGAGTCCACATGCTCCCTAGATCACTGTCTTTCTGATTAAAGCAACTTTCCATTCTACCAAATTTACCTCTCAAGTATTGACTTTTGAGCAGTGAGCAGCTGAAACTGAGTTCAGTAACAGAAAGAGATGAAGTCTTGATTATAGACCCCAGGTTTTTTCTTCATGTGATTTAAGTGAAGAAAAAGTTGTGGCATTACTAAAGTAAAAACATCTTATCCTCCTTCTCAGTACTACATACATAATCATGGATTTTTGGTTTCTTAATTGAACCTTTCTTAACATTTGAGTTCCTTTTTATATTGTGTGCATGATTTACTATCCTTTATATTTCTTCTACAGAACTAGAAAGTAAGCTAAGGATCAGGGGAGGAAATTAATATTTACCAAGGGACTACTGTATAGATGTTCTCTGGACATACAGATATTTATATTATTTAAATCTCTCAATCATCCTATGAGGTTCTGACTATTATTCCTTGGTACAAATACATAAATATGAATTTCTGTATATCTAAGATTATCCAGCAGGAGAATGCAGAAAGAAATAAAAATTTTAACTTATTTTTTTTATTGGAGTATAGTAACTTTACACTGCTGTGTCAGTTTTTGTCAGTTTTTGCAGTACAGCAAAGTGAATCAGCCATACACATAGTCCCTCTTTTTTGGATTTCCTTCCCATTTAGGTCACCACAGAGCACTGAGTAGAGTATCCTGTGCTACAGAGATTCTCATTAGTTATCTATTTTATACATAGTAGTGTATATATGTCAATCCCAATCTCCCAATTCATCCCACCCTTCCTTCCCCTCTTGGTTACATACGTTTGTTTTCTATGTCTATGTCTATATTTCTGCTTTGCAAATAGGTTCATCTGTACCATTTTTCTAGATTCTGCATATATGTGTTAATAAACAATATTTGTTTTTGTCTTTCTGACTTACCTCAGTCTGTATGACAGTCTCTAGGCTCATCAACATCTTTGCAAATGACACAATTTCTTTCCTTTTTATGACTAATATTCCATTGTACATATGTACCATATCTTCTTTACCCATTCCTCTGTTGGTGGACCTTTATTTTGTTTCAAAGTCCTGGATACTGTAAATAGTGCTGCAATGAACATTGGGGTGCATGTATTATTTTGAATTATGGTTTTCTCTGTGTATATGCCCAGTAGTGGGATTGCAGGATCATAAGGTAGTTCTATTTTCAGTTTTTTAAGGAAACTCCATACTGTTCTCCATAGCACTGTATCAGTTTACATTCCCACCAACAGTGTAAGAGGGTATCCATTTCTCCACACCCTCCCCAGCAGTTATTATTTTGTAGATTTTTTGATGATGGCCATTCTTACCCATGTGAGGTAATACTGCACTGCAGTTTTGATTTGCATTTCTCTAATAATTAGTGATGTTGAACAGCTTTTCATGTGCATCTTGGTCATCTGTTATGTCTTCTTTGGAGAAATAACTATTTTGGTCTTCAACCCATTTTTTGATTCGGTTGTTTGTTTTTTTGATATTAAGCTGCATGGGCTGTTTGTATATTTTGGAGATTAGTCTTGTCAGTTTCTTCATTTGCAAGTATTTTCTTCCATTCTGAGGGTTGTCTTTTTGTGTTGTTCTGGTATCCTTTGTTGTGCAAAAGCTTTTAAGTTTAATTAGGTTGCATATGTTTATTTTTGTTTTTATTTTCATTATTAAAGGAGGTAGGTCCAAAAATATCTGGCTGCAATTTATGTCAAAGAGTGTTCTTTGTATGTTTTCCTCTAAGAGTTTTATAGTGTTTGGCCTTACATTTAGGTCTTTAATCCATTTTGAGTTTATTTTTGTGTATGGTGTTAGGGAGTGTTCTAATTTCATTCTTTTACATGTAGCTTTCCAGTTTTCCCAGCACCAAATTATTGAAGACGCTGTCTTTTCTACATTGTATATTCTTGCCTCCTTTGTCAAAGATCAGGTGACCATATGTGTGTGGGTTTATTTCTGGGGAGTTCTATCCTGTTCCATTGATCTATATTTTTATTTTTGTACCAGTACCATACTGTCTTGATTACTGTAGCTCTGTAGTATAGTCTGAAGCCCGGGAGCCTGATACCTCGAGCTCCGGTTTTCTTTCTCAGGATTGCTTTGGCTATTCGATGTCTTTTGTGTTTCCAAACAAATTGTAAAATTTTTGTTCTAATTCTGTGAAGAATGTCATTGGTAATTGATAGGGATTGCATGGAATCTGTATATTGTTTTAGGTAGTATAGTCATTTTCACAACATTGATTCTTCCAATCCAAGAACATGGTATATCTTTCCACCTGTTCGTGTTGTCCTCAATTAGTTTCAAAAGCATCTTATAGTTTTCAGAGTACAGGTCTTTGCTCTTTAGGTAGGTTTATTCCTAGCTATTTTATTCTTTTTGTTGCAAAGATAAATGGGAGTGTTTCCTTAATTTCTATTTCTGATCTTTCATTGTTAGTGTATAGGAATGAAAGAGATCTCTATGTATTAATTTTGTATCCTGCAATGTTACTAAATTCATTGATTAGCTCAACTAGTTTTCTGGGGGCATCTTGAGGAATTCTATGTATAGTTTTATGTCCTCTGAAGACACTGACAGTTTTATTTCTTCCTTTCTAATTTGGACTATTATTTCTTTTTCTTTTCTGATTGCTGTGGCTAGGTTTTCAAAAACTGTTGAATAAGAGTGGCAAGAGTGGAGTAAGACGCAGAGATCACCTTCCTCTCCACAGATACAACAGAAATACATCTACATGTGGAACAACTCCTACAGAACACTTACTGAATGCTGGCAGAAGACCTCAGACCTCTCAAAAGGCAAGAAACCCCCACGTACCTGGGTAGGGCAAAAGAAAAAAGAATAAACAGAGACAAAAGTATAGGGACAGGACCTGCACCAGTGGGAGGGAGCCATGAAGGAGGAAACGTTTCCACACACTAGGAAGCGCCTTCACGGGTAGAGACTGTGGGTTGCAGAGGGGGAAAGCTACAGAGCTGCAGAGGAGAGCAGAGTAACAGGGGTGCGGAGGGCAAAGCGGAGAGATCCCCGCGCAGAGGATCAGAGGCTTGTCTGCTCACCCGCCGGAGCAGTGGGGCTGGGAGTTGAGGCTCCGGCTTCGGTCAGAGTGCCAGGAGAGGACTGGGGTTGGTGGCGTGAACACAGCCTGCAGGGGTTAGTGCACCACAGCTAGCCGGGAGGGAGTCCAGGGAAAAGTCTGGACCTGCCGAAGAGGCAAGGGACTTTTTCTTCCCTCTTTGTTTCCTGGTGCGTGAGAAGAGGGGATTAAGAGCACTGCTTAAAGGAGATCCAGAGACGGGCGCAAGCCATGGCTAAAAGTGCGGACCCCAGAGACGGGCACGAGATGCTAAGGCTGCTGCTGCCACCACCAAAAAGCCTGTGTGCGAGCACAGGTCACTCTCCACACCTCCCTTCCAGGGAACCTGTGCAGCCCGTCACTGCCAGGGTCCCGGGATCCAGGGACAACTCCCCCGGGAGAACACACGGCATGCCTCAGGCTGGTGCAACGTCACGCCAGCCTCTGCCGCCACAGGCTTGCCCCACACTCCGTACCCCTCCCTCCCCCTGGCCTGAGTGAGCCAGAGCCCCCCATTAGCAGCTCCTTTAACTCCGTTCTGTCTGAGCGAAGAACAGATGCCCTCCGGTGACCTACATGCAGAAGCAGGGGCAAATCCAAAGCTGAGCCACTGGGAGCTGTGAGAACAAAGAAGAGAAAGGGAAGTGTCTCCCAGCAGCCTCAGAAAAAGCGTATTAAAGCTCCACAGTCAACTCGATATACCCGGCATCTGTGGAATACATGAATAGACAATGAATCATCCCAAATTAAGGAGGTGGACTTTCAGAGCAAGATATATGATTTTTTTGCCTTTTCCTCTTTTTGTGAGTGTGTATGTGTATGATTCTGTGCAAGATTTTGTCTGTATAGCTTTGCTTCCACCGTTTGTCCTAGGGTTCTATCTGTCCATTTATTTATTTTTATTTTTTTCTTAATAATTATATTTTAATAACTTTATTTTATTTTACTTTATCTTCTTTCTTTTTCTTTCTTTCTTTCTTTCTTTCTTTCTTTCTTTCTTTCTTTCTTTCTTTCTTTCTTTCTTTCTTTCTTTCTTTTTTTCCTTCCCTCCTTTAGACAACGAATCATCCCAAATTGAAGACATGGACTTTGAGAGCAAGATTTATGATATTTTCCACTTTTCCTCTTTTATAAGAGTGGGTACATGTATGCTTCTGTGTGAGATTTTGCCTGTATGGCTATGCTTCCACCATTTGTCCTAGGGTTCTATCCGTCAATTGTATTTTTTTTCCTATTAATAATTTTTTTTATTTTAATAACATTATTATATTTTATCTTACTTTATTTTATTTTACTTTATCTTCTTTCTTTCTTTTTTCCTTCCATCTCTCCTTTCTTCCTTCCTCTCTCTCTCCCTCCCTCCCTCCTTTCTTTCTTTCTTTCTTACTTTCTTACTTTCTTTCTTTCTACTTATACTAATTCTTTCTTTCTACATTTTCTCCCTTTTATTCTGAGCCATGGGAATGAAAGGCTCTTGGTGCTGCAGCCAGGAGTCAGTGCAGTGCCTCTAAGGTGGGAGAGCCAACTTCAGGACACTGGTCCACAAGACACCTCTCACCTCCAAATAATATCAAATGGTGAAAATCTCCTGGAGATCTCCATCTCGACACCAGCACCCAGCTTCACTCAAAGACCAGCAAGTTACAGTGCTGGGCATCCTATGACAGACAACTAGCAAGACAGGAACACAACACCACCCATTAGCAGAGAGGCAGCCTAAAATCATAATAAGTCCACAGACACCCCAAAATACACCACCAGACGTGGACCTTCCCACCACAAAGACAAGATGCAGCCTCATCCACCAGAACAAAGGCACTAGTCACCTCCACCAGGAAAACTACACAACCCACTGAATGAAGCTTAGCCACTGGGGACAGACACCAAAAACAACAGGAATTACAAACCAGCAGCCTGAAAAAAGGAGACCCCAAATACAGTAAGAGAAGCAAAATAGGAAGACAGAAAAACACACCACAGATGAAGGAGCAAGATAAAAACCCACCAGACCTAACAAATGAAGAGGAAATAGGCAGTTTACCAGAAAAAGAATTCAGAATAATGATAGTAAATATGATCCAAAATCTTGGAAATAGAATAGACAAAATGCAAGAAACATTTAACAGGGACCTAGAAGAACTAAAGAGGGAACAAACAATGATGAACAACACAATAAATGAAATTAAAAACACTCTAGATGGGATTAATAGCAGAATAACTGAGGCAGAAGAACGGATAAGTGACCTGGAAGATAAAATAGTGGAAATAACTACTGCAGAGCAGAATAAAGAAAAAACAATGAAAAGAACTGAGGACAGTCTCAGAGACTTCTGGGACAACATTAAACATACCAACATTTGAATTATAGGGGTTCCAGAAGAAGAAGAGAAAAAGAAAGGGACTGAGAAAATATTTGAAGAGATTATAGTTGAAAACTTCCATAATATGGGAAAGGAAATAGTTAATCAATTCCAGGAAGCACAGAGTGTCCCATACAGGATAAATCCAAGAGGAAACACGACAAGACACAAATCAATCAAAGTGTCAAAAATTAAATACAAAGAAAGCATATTAAAAGCAGCAAGGGAAAACCAGCAAATAACACACAAGGGAATCCCCATAATGTTAACAGCTGATCTTTCAGTAGAAACTCTGCAAGCCAGAAGGGACTGACAGGACATATTTAAAGCGATGAGGGAGAAAAACCTGCAACCAAGATTACTCTACCCAGCAAGGATCTCATTCAGATTTGATAGAGAAATTAAAACTTTTACAGACAAGCAAAAGCTGAGAGTTCAGCACCACAAATCCAGCTTTACAACAACGGCTAAAGGAATTTCTCTAGTCAAGAAACACAAGAGAAGTAAAAGATCTACAATAATGAACCCAAAACAATTAAGAAAATGGGAACAGGAACATACATATCGATAATTACCTTAAATGTAAATGGACTAAATGCTCCCACCAAAAGACACAGTTTGGCTGAATGGATAAAAAAACAAAAGCCATATATTTACTGTCTACAAGAGACCCACTTCAGACCCAGAGACACATATAGACTGAAAGTAAGGGGATGTAAAATCATATTTCATGCAAATGGAAACCAAAAGAAAGCTGGAGTAGCAATTCTCGTATCAGACAAAATAGACTTTAAACTAAAGACTATTAAAAGAGACAAAGAAGGACACTACATAATGAACAAGGGTTCCATCCAAGAAGATGTAACAATTGTAAATATTTATGCACCCAATATGGGAGCACCTCAATACATAAGGCAAATGTTAACAGCCATAAAAGGGGAAATCGACAGTAACACATTCATAGTAGGAGACTTTAATACCCAACTTAGACCAATGGACAGATTATCCAAAATGAAAATAAATAAGGAAACACAAGCTTTAAATTATACATTAAATAAGATGGACTTAATTGATATTTATAGGACATTCCATCCAAAAACAACAGAATACACATTTTTCTCAAGTGCTCATGGAACATTCTCCAGGATAGATCATATCTTGGGTCACAAATCAAGCCTTGGTAAATTTATGAAAATTGAAATTGTATCAAATATCTTTTCTGACCACAACGCTATGAGACTAGATATCAATTACAGGAAAAGATCTGTAAAAACTACAAACACATGGAGGTTAAACAATACAGTACTTAATAATGAAGTGATCGATCAAGAAATCAAAGAGTAAATAAAAACTACCTAGAAACACATGACAATAGAGACACAACGACCCAAAATCTATGGGATGCAGCAAAAGCAGTTCTAAGACGGAAGTTTATAGCAATACAATCCTACCTTAAGAAACAGAAAACATCTCGAATAAACAACCTAACCTTGCACCTAAAGCAATTATAGAAAGAAGAACAAAAATACCCGAAAGTTAGCAGAAGGAAAGAAATGATAAAAATCAGATTAGAAATGAATGAAAAAGAAATGAAGGAAACAATAGCAAAGACCAATAAAACTAAAATCTGGTTCTTTGTGAAGATAAGCAAAATTGATAAACCATTAGCGAGACTAATCAAGAAAAAAAGGGAGAAGACTCAAATCAATAGAATTAGAAAGGAAAAAGGAGAAATAACAACTAACACTGCAGAAATACAAAAGATCGGGCTTCCCTGGTGGTGCAGTGGTTGAGAGTCCACCTGCTGATGCAGGGGAAACGGGTTCGTGCCCCGATCCGGGAGGATCCCACATGCCGCGGAGCGACTGGGCCCGTGAGCCATGGCCACTGAACCTGCGCGTCCGGAGCCTGTGCTCCACAACGGGAGAGGCCACAGCAGTGAGAGGCCCGCGTACCACAAAAAAAAAAAAAAAAAATACAAAAGATCATGAGAGATTACTACAAGCAACTCTATGACAATAAAATGGACAACCTGGAAGAAATGGACCAATTCTTAGATATGCACAACCTGCCAAGACTGAATCAGGAAGAAATACAATATACGAACAGACCAATCACAAGCACTGAAAATGAAACTGTGAATAAAATTCTTCCAATAAACAAAAGCCCAGGACCAGATGCCTTCACAGGCGAATTCTATCAAACATTTAGAGAAGAGCTAACACCTATCCTTCTCAAACTCTTCCAAAATATAACAGAGGGGGGACCACTCCCAAACTCATTCTACAAGGCCACCATCACCCTTATACCAAAACCAGACAAGGATGTCACAAAGAAAGAAAACTACAGGCCAATATCCTTGATGAACATAGATGCAAAAATCCTCAACAAAATACTAGCAAACAGAATCCAACAGCACATTAAACAGATCATACACCATGATCAAGTGGGCTTTATTCCAGGAATGCAAGGATTCTTCATTATACACAAATCAATCAACGTGATACACCATATTAATCAATTGAAGGAGAAAAAAACGTATGATCACCTCAATAGATGCAGAGAAAGCTTTCAACAAAATTTAGCAAGGATTTATGCTAAAAGTGCTGCAGAAAGTAGGCATAGAGGGAACTTTCCTCAACATAATAAAGGCCATATATGACAAACCCACAGCCAACATCATCCTCAATGGTGAAAAACTGAAAGCATTTCCACTAAGATCAGGAACAAGACAAGGTTGCCCACTCTCACCACCCTTATTCAACATAGTTTTGGAAGTTTTAGCCACAGCACTCAGAGAAGAAAATGAAATAAAAGGAATCCAAATCGGAAAGTAAGAAGTAAAGCTGTCACTGTTTGCAGATAACATGATACTATACAAAGAGAATCCTAAAGATGCTACCAGAAAACTACGAGAACTAATCAATGAATTTGGTAAAGTAGCAGGATACAAAATTAATGTACAGAAATCTCTGGCATTCCTATACACTAATGATGAAAATCTGAAAGTGAAATCAAGAAAACACTCCCATTTAACATTGCAACAAAAAGAATAACATATCTAGGAATAAACCTACCTACGGAGACAAAAGACCTGTATGCAGAAAATTATAAGACACTGATGAAAGAAATTAAAGATGATAGAAATAGATGGAGAGATATACCATGTTCTTGGATTGGAAGAATCAACGTTGTGAAAATGACTCTACTACCCAAAGCAATCTACAGATTCAATGCAACCCCTATCAAACTGCCACTGGCATTTTTCACAGAACTAGAACAAAAAAATTCACAATTTGTATGGAAACACAAAAGACCCCAAATAGCCAAAGCAATCTTGAGAATGCAATACAGAGCTGGAGGAATCAAGCTCCCTGACTTCAGAGTATACTACAAAGCTACAGTAATCAAGACAGTATGGTACTGGCACAAAAACAGAAATATAGATCAATGGAACAGGATAGAAAGCCCAGAGACAAACCGATGCACATAGGTCAACTTATCTTTGATAAAGTAGGCAGGAATGTACAGTGGAGAAAGGACAGCCTCTTCAATAAGTGGTGCTGGGAAAACTGGACAGGTACATGTAAAAGTATGAGACTAGATCACTCCCTAACACCATACACAAAATTAAGCTCAAAATGGATTAAAGACCTAAATGTAAGTTCAGGAACTATCAAACTCTTAGAGGAAAACATAGGCAGAACACTCTATGACATAAATCACAGCAAGATCCTTTTTGACCCACCCCCTAGGGAAATGGAAATTTATAAAAATTAAATAAACGAATGGGACCTAATGAAACTTCAAAGCTTTTACACAGCAATGGAAACCATAAACAGGACCAAAAGACAACCCTCAGAGTGGGAGAAAATATTTGCAAATGAAGCAAATGACAAAGGATTAATCTCCAAAATTTATTTGCAGCTCATGCAGCTCAATAACAAAAAAACAAACAACCCAATCCAAAAATGGTCAGAAGACCTAAATAGACATTTCTCTAAAGAAGATATACAGACTTCCAACAAACACATGAAAGAATGTTCAACATCATTAATCATTAGAGTAATGCAAATCAAAACTACAGTGAGATATCATCTCACACCAGTCAGAATGGCCATCATCAAAAAATCTAGAAACAATAAATACTGGAGAGGGTGTGGAGAAAAGGGAACCCTCTTGCTCTGTTAGTGGGAATGTAAATTGATACAGACACTGTGGAGAACAGTATTGAGTTTCCTTAAAAATCTACAAATAGAACTACCATATGACCCAGCAATCCCACTATTGGGTATATACCCTGAGAAAACCATAATTCAAAAAGTGTCATGTACCAAAATTTTCATTGCAGCCCCATTTACAATAGCCCAGAGATGGAAACAACCTAAGTGTTCATCATCGGAGGAATGGATAAAGAAGACGTGGCACATATATACAATGGAATATTACTCAGCCATAAAAGGAAATGAAATTGATCTATTTGTAATGAGATGGATGGACCTAGAATCTGTCATACAGAGTGAAGTAAGTCAGAAAGAGAAAAACAAATACCGTATGCTAACACATATATATGGAACTTAAGAAATAAAAATGTCATGGAGAACCTAGGGGTAAGACAGGAATAAAGACGCAGACCTACTAGAGAATAGACTTGAGGATATGGCGAGGGGGGAAGGGTAAGCTGTGACAAAGCGAGTGAGAGGCATGGACATATATACACTATCAAACGTAAGGTAGATAGCTAGTGGGAAGTAGCTGCATAGCACAGGGAGATCAGGTCGGTGCTTTGTGAGTGCCTGGAGGGGTGGGATAGGGAGGGTTGGAGGGAGGGAGACACAAGAGGGAAGAGATATGGGAACATATGTGTATGTATAACTGATTCACTTTGTTATAAAGCAGAAACTAACACAACATTGTAAAGCAATTATACTCCAATAAAGATGTAAAAAAAAAAAAGAATCAACAGTCCAAAGCAAAGATTCCCTAACACTGATCCTCAAATAAAAAGTACCTAGGGTGCTTTAAAGGTAATGAATTTTGGGCCTCATCCCAGACCTACTGAATCAATCTCTGGGGTAAGGTGTCCAGGAATTTTGAGCTACAGTTGGGTTTGGGGACATTTGTCCAAAGTATATATAAAGTTAAGTATGATTTAGGCATTCTTGGTAACAGGAATGTCTAATCTAGTCCATCTGGGCACCAAAAGTTCTAGACAGAAATCCTTTTGAGAAATCAAGTAGAGTGGTGCTTGGGGCTCAGGTACCTGTTTATCTGGCAGATTTACTAAGGATAGTACATCTCACTTCAAGGACTGAGGTCTACTAAGAACAGCAGGACGCCAGGAGCTTGAATGTTGGCAGGGACTAGGAAAGGGTAGTAAGGCCAGTTCTCCAGGGGGATTAAAATACTAAACACAAGCAAGATATTGGGAATAAACTAAGGCAAAAACCTAGGTTTTTAACTGGAACCACCATGATATATAGAGTGTTGTTTCTTATATGAGTTACTAACTATTGCAGTGAGTCCCAGGTTTGGAGAATGTGATTTATTTTAAGCCCTGTGATTTTAAAGCTCTATAAGGATTAGCTAAGAAAGTGTTTGATGCAGTGTTTGTGCATAGTAAATGCTCAATAAAAATGTGTTGAATAAAGTCAATTTTTACAAAAAAGAAAAAGAAAAAAAGAGTGGCAAGAGTGGACATCCTTGTCTTGTTCGTGATCTTAGAGGAAATGCTTCTGTTTTTTGCCGTTGAGAATTATGTTTGCTGTGGGTTTGTCAGACATAGCTTTTATTATGTTGAGGTAGGTTCCCTCTATGTTAATTTTCTGGAGAGTTATTTTTATCATAAATGGGTGTGGAATTCTTTCAAAAGCTTTTTTATGCAGCTATAGAGATGACCATATGGTTCTTATTCTTCAACTTGTTACTATGGTGTATCACATTCACCAATTTACATACATTGAAGAATCCTTGCATCCCTGAGGTAAATACCACTTTTTCATGGTTTATAATCCTTTTTACTTGCTGTTGGATTCTGTTTGTTAGTATTTTGGTGACGATTTTTTCATCTATGTTCATCAGTGCTATTGGTCTGCAATTTTCTTTTTGTGTGTGTGTGTGATATTTTTGCCTGGTTTTGGTATCAGGGTGATGGTGGCCTCATAGAATGAGCTTGAGAGTGTTCCTTCCTCTAAAAATTTTTGGAGGAATTTGAGAAAGATGCATTTTAGCTCTTCTCTAAATGTTTGATAGAATTCACTGGGAAGCCATCTGGTGCTGGACTTTTGTTTGTTGGAAGATTTTTTTTTTTTTTTGCGGTACGTGGGCCTCTCACTGCTGTGGCCCCTCCCACTGCAGAGCACAGGCTCCAGACACACAGGCTCAGCGGCCATGGCCCACAGGCCCAGCCACTCCATGGCACGTGGGATCCTCCCAGACCGGGGCATGAACCCGTGTCCCCTGCATCGGCAGGCGGACTCTCAACCACTGCACCACCAGGGAAGCCCTGTTGGAAGATTTTTAATCAAAGTTTCAATTTCATTACTTGTGATTGGTCTGTTCATATTTTCTGTTTCTTCCTGGTTCAGACTTGGAAGCTTATACCTTTCTAAGGATTTGTCCATTTCCTCCAGGTTGTCCATTTTACTGGCATAAAGTTGCTTGTAGTAGTCTCTTCTGATTCTTTGTATTTCTGTGGTGTCAGTTGTAACTTCTCCATTTTTATTTCTAATTTTATTGATTTGAGTCCTCTCCTATTTTTCTTTTCTTTTTTTAAACACCAATGTTTTGTTTTGTTTTGTTTTTTTTAACATCTTTATTGCAGTATAATTGCTTTACAATATTGTGTCAGGTTCTGCTATATAACAAAGTGAATCAGCTACATGTATACAGTCTGGCTAAACTTTTATCAGTTTTGTTTATCTTCTCAAAAAAAACATGTTTTAGTTTCATTGATCTTTGTTATTTTTTCTTTGTTTCTATTTCATTTATTTCTGCTCTGACCAATAAGATTTATTTCCTTCTACTATCTTTGGGTCTTGTTCTTTTTTCCTAGTTGCTTAAGGTGTAAGGTTAGATTGTTTTTTTGTGATTTTTCTTGTTTTTAATTTTTTTTAATTCATTCATTTATTTATTTATTTTTGGTGTGTTGGTTCTTTGTTGCTGCACATGGGCTTTCTCTAGTTGTGGTGAGCAGGGCCTACTCTTCATTGCAGTGTACGGACTTCTTATTGTGGTGGCTTCTTTTGCTGTGGAGCATGGGATCTAGGCAAATGGGCTTCAGTAGTTGTGGCATGCAAGCTCAGTCATTGTGGCTCACAGGCTCTAGAGCACAGGCTCAGTATTGTGGTGCATGGGCTTAGGTAGTCTTCAGCATGTGGGATCGTCCTGGACCAGGGATCAAACTCATATCCCCTGCATTGGCAGGCAGATTCTTAACCACTGTGCAACAAGGGAAGTCCCTTTCTTGTTTCTTGAGGTAAGATTGTATTGCCATAAACTTCCCTCTTAGAACTGCTTTTGCTGCATCCCATAGGTTTTTGGGTCTTCATGTTTTTGTTGTCATTTGTTTGTAGGTATTTTTAGATTTCTCTTTAATTTCTTCAGTGATCTCTTGGTTACTTAGTAGTATTTATTTAGCCTACATGGTTTTGTATTTTTTACTGTTTTTTTCCTGTAATTGATTTCTAATCTCATACCATTGTGGTTACAAAAGATGCTTGATACAATTTCAATTTTCTTAAATTTACCAAGACTTGATTTGGGATACAATATGTGATCTATCCTCAAGAATGTTCTATGTGCACTTGGGAAGAAAGTGTATTCTGCTGCTTTCAGATGGAATGTCCTGTAAATATCAATTAAGTCTATCTGGTCTAATGTGTCATTTAAGGCTTGTGTTTCCTTATTAATTTTCTGTCGGATGATCTATCCATTCGTATGAGTGGAGTGTTAAAGTCCCCCACTATTATTGTGTTACTGTCAATTTCCCCTTTTATGGCAGAGTTATCCTTAAGTATAGATGTGCTCCCCTATTGGGTGCATAAATATTTACAATTCTTATATCTTCTTTGATTGATCTCTTGATCATTATGTAGTGTTCTTCCTTGTCTCTTGTAATAGTCTTTATTTTAAAGTCTGTTTTTTCTTATATGAGTATTGCTACTCCAGCTTGCTTTTGATTTCCATTTGCATGGGATATTTTTTCCATTCCCTCACGTTCAGTCTGCATGTGTCCCTATGTCTGAAGTGGGTCTTTTGTGGACAGCATATATAGGGGTCTTGTTTTTGGATCCATTCCGCCAGTTTGTCTTTTGGTTGGAGCATTTTATCCATTTGTATGTAAGGTAATTATCAATATGTGTGCTCCTATTACCATTTTCTTAATTGTTTTGGGTTTGTTTTTGTAGGTCCTTTTCTTTTATGTTTTCTGCCTAGAGAAGTTTCTTTAGCATTTGTTGTAAAGCTTGTTTGTTGGTGCTGAATTCTCTTAGCTTTTGCTTCTCTGTAAAGATTTTGATTTCTCCATCGAATATGAATGAGATCCTTTCTTGGTAGAGTAATCTTTGTTGTCGGTTTTTCCCTTTCATCTCTTTAAATATATCCTGACACTCCCTTCTGACCTGCAGAGTTTCTGCTGAAAAATCAGCTGATATCCTTATGGGGATTCCCTCGTATGTTAGTTTTCCTTTTCCCTTGCTGCTTTTAATAGTTTTTCTTTGAATTAAATTTTTGTTAGTTTGATCAATATGTGTCTCAGGATGTTTCTCCTTGAGTTTATCCTGTATGGGACTCTCTGTGTTTCCTCGAATTGGGTGGCTATTTCCTTTCTCATGTTAGGGAAGTTTTTGGCTATAATCTATTCAAAATTTTCTTATTCCCTTTATTTTTCTCTTCTTCTCCTGGGACCCCTATAATCCAAACGTTGGTGCATTTTATGTTATCAGTTTCTGAGACTGTTCTCATCTCTTTTCATTCTTTTTTCTTTATTCCTCTCTGTGGCAGTTATTTCTTTTCTTTTTGTGAGAGAGAATGATACCTGTACTCTTGTGAAGCTGATTCTTTTCCCTCTGATGGGCAGGGCCATGTTAGGTGGTGTGTTATGGGATGTCTTTGAGCTTAGTACAACTTTAGGCAACCTATCTGCTGATGGGTGGGGCTTTGTTCCTCTCTTGCTGGTTGTTTGGCATGAGGTGTCCAGCCCTGGATCCTACAGGCAGTTAGGAGGAGCCAGGTCTTTGTGTCTTGGATAACTCAAGGTGAGTGCATGCCAATTAATATTCCCTGGGCCTGGGAATTCTCTGGTGGTCCAGCATCCTGGACTCATCTTTCCCACCCTGGAGGCCCAGGCCTGAGTTCTGGTTGGAAACCAAGAGCCTGAAAATCACATGGCACAGCCAGAGAAAAAAGAAAGAAAGCAACAAACAAACAAAACCCAAGAGAAGTAGCAAAAACAAAAATAGCAGTAAAACAACACACAAAATAAGAAGGATGAAAACAGACAAACCCAACCCAAGACAAATGATAAAAGCAAAACCAAACAAACAGAAACAAACAAGCAGACAGAAAAGAAAGAAAAAAACCGAGAGAACAAACAAAAGAACTCAAAAGTGAAAATAATAAATACTAAACTAACAGAAACAGAAAAAGATGAAAAACAAAATGAAAACAGAAAGGAAACCAAAAAAATGCAAAGAGAACATAAAACAAACATATAAAAATGATTAAAAAATAAAATAAAGAACAAAAACAAGAAAAAGCACAAAACAACAAAAAAGTAAAGAAAAAATAGAAAAAAAATATTAAAGAACAAAACTTAAAAAATATTAAAAACAAGAACACCAACTACTGAACAAAACAAAACAAGAAAGAAAGAATAATAGTGATAAGAATATTCTCCTGGGACCTCCTCTGTCAGTGTCCTTGCTCCCTCAGTGAGCCAAAGCCAACCCCCACCTATCCAGGAGGTACTCCAATACTCTAGGTAGGTCTCTGGACCTGCTGTGTGCACTGTGGGACCAGCTCAGACTCTGACCTGGCCCAACTTCCACATGGACTAGCCCCCAAATTCCACTGCTGCTAATGCTAGACCAGCCTGTCTTGTGGGAACACTTGTTGTCTCTTCAGATATTTCACAGATGCAGGATTTAACAAGCTGATCACAGGGATTTAATCCGTGGTTTGTGCACCTGCATGGAGAGATTTCCATTCCACTTCCTTAGTTGCACTGCCCTTGGGGCTCAGCTTTGGTTTCAGTTCCCCCTCTATGTGTGTGCCACCCTCAAGCATCTGTTCCCCTGCCCAGGCAAGAGGGAGCAGAAAAGCAGCATCTAATTGGGTTATACTTACTCAGGCCAGGTAGGGGTATGGAGGTCAAAACTGGGGTGTCCCTGGCAGCAGCAGAGACCAGCAGGCAGTTGCAACAGATAGCAGTGCAGTCACTTTGTTGGGAGTCTCTCCCAATGTCCACGAAAGCAGGGGCTGGCATGTGGGGGCGGTGACAGCCCTGGCCCTTGCACTCAATAATGGTGCCTCATTTCCTAGGCAGATGACGCTTCCTCTATGGGCATTACTGGTGGCAGAGCCCCTCACTCCCTTCCCCTCTGTTGTATCCATGCACTCACCAATGGTCCTTTCCCCAGATTTGCTCTCTTGACCACATGCTTTAGCACTCAACCCCCACAATCACTGCCAGATTCCTGTCTCAGGCAGGGATGGCCAGGGCTGTTTCCTGAGGAGGTTTTGGGATGGACAGCACTCAGGACTGTGAAGCCTACATGAGCTGAGGAGGCCTTGATTTGAAGGGCTGGTGAACCTGTTCAGATGGATGCCCCTCCCAGTGTCCTCAGAGGCTGAGGTCAGAGGGTGGGGAAGGGGGTTGCAATGGTGGCCCACCCCTTGCGCACCACTGAACAGTGACACCTTTCTTCTTATGGTGTCCCAGGCTTTTTCCTCAAACTTTCCCTGTTGTGGAGCTCTTTACTCCTGTCCCTTCAGGCTGTCTTTTTCACAGCCAACATCTCTCTGCTCCCTGGGTTCATGTTCCAAACCCCACTTTCCAGGACCCAGCCCCCTTCAGCATTGAGACACATGACTCAGGCTGGGGTGTGCAGGGCTGAGGCACAGACTATGGGCACAGTTCTTACTTTGTCGTGCCTGCCACAGACTGTCCACTGTGTTCTCCTTTGATCCCACAAAGGTCCCTTTATGTCCCAGCTGATTTCCCCACCATGAAGGGGGTGTTTTTCTGAGTGTGGGAACTTCTCACCTTCAGCTTCCTACAAGGGTTGCTGGTCCCTTTTTTGATTCTTCTTTTCTTTTTTCCTTTCTTTCATCCTACCTGGTTGTGAAGGAATTTTTCTTGTCTTTTAAGGTGTCCAAATCTCTGCTAATGTTCAGCAGGTGCTCTGTGAGAATTGTTCCATTTGTGGATGTATTCTTGATGTACTTGTGAGGAGAGATGAATTCCACATCCTCCTATTCCACTATATTGACTCCTCCTCTAATTATTTTTATTGCTTTTACCAAATGTCTATTAACTCAACTACTCTGATGTTCTGAGCTAATCCTTCTCTTTACTTAAGGAGGAAGGAATCATAGCTGGAAGAGTTGAAAGACAGGTGTCAAGTAAACTTTGCAATTCTTTCTGTTTGGACCTTATATTGCTGTTCTGGTAATTGAGCTCTCTGGTAGAACCCAGCATATACTCCTGAGGGAATGTTGTAGGAGAGGATTTAAGACACCCCAAAATACTAGTCCTGTTGACTAGATGAGATATAAAGAGGAGCAGGTTCTGATGAACTATGACGAGTTCAGTTTAGAGGAAATTGGATGAAAGTTGTATGTGAAATGAAAATAAAAAACTGAAATATGTGTTGAAAACACTCCAAGGTTTTATAAAAAAACACATTTTAAAAAGATGGTCACCTTTTAGAACTGGGTTTAAATCCTGTCACATACTAACTTTATAAACTTGGTCTCTTTCTTTTTTTTAATGGAAAAAAAGAACTATAACATCCACCTCATAAGGATGCCTAATGGAAGACAACCCAATGATAAAACTTCTGCAAACCCCACACTCAGCACCCAGCTCACTGTGGGCAGGAGTAGATGTGGGTGCTATTGCCTTTGTTTCAAGGAAGGGGAAATATTTAAAATGTTCATGTCAATTTTTCTACAACCTTTGACATATTCAAGATTTTCCTGTGGAAAATAAATGCAATAAGTTAATGGTTGTATGCCTTTCACCAGTGTAAACTTATTTGACAGTTATTTTCATAGTTTTTTATTATGCATTATTTATCATAATATTGAAGGAAAAATAGCCCCTTCCCCATTAGCAAGGCAGTCTCAAAGGTTTTTCATTCCTCTTTTGATAAATGGCACAATATGAATCAGATTTTACTACACAATATGAACTGTTTCCTCTAATAAAAGTGTACCATACAAACAATTCCATCACTCTTATTGCATTTATGTTTTTTTTTAAATTTTAACTGTTTGCACTGATACATCCATATGAACCACTTATAAAATCAGATGTAGAAGTCAGGGGTATAAATTGTGTCTCCAGGACCTCATTATTTTAACCTAAAAAAAAAAAAAAAAAAGCACATGTTGGCTTACATTTCCATCCCTCATAAGTAATGTAGAAGTGAGCATTTTAGTTAATACAAAACTGACTAGTTAATTAGCTAAATACTTTATATTTATATGATAGACTATTCAATGATATATAATATTCAATGTGATATTCTATAAATGATGTATTTGATTTGGCCTATGTAGCTATTCCACCTTTAAAATTAAGATTCCAATGATTTCAAAGATCAGTGACTTGACTGATATTATGGAGTCAATGTTAGAACCAGGACTAATTCATTTTACTCTTTGCATCTGGTGCAGTTTTCTGCTGAGTTCTTATTGAATGTGTCTGAGAGGGAATGAGTGTGGCAGAGTAAGAAGATCCTAGCTCACTTCTACCCACAGGCACACCAAAATTGCAACTATTTACAGAGCATTTATTGATGATAAAGGTGGAAAGATTAGCAAAAAAGGTTTTCTACAACTAAAGTTATAAATAAAAAAAGCATAATGAGACATGGTAGAGGGACAGAGATCTGGTATAGGCAAGACCCATACTCCTGGATGAGTGACCCACAAACAGGAGGATAATTACAATTGCACTGGTCTCCTCAAGGAGCAAGTGGTCTGATCCCCACAGCAAGTTCCCCAGCCTAGTGATCCTACTCTGGAAAATAAACCCCAGAACATTTGGCTTTAAGGCCAGTGAGGCTTACTTTCAGAAGAGCCAAAGGGCTGTGAGAAATAGAGACTCCACACTTAAAGGGGGAACACAAAATCTCACATGTTCCAGGACCAGGGAAGGAGCAATAATTTAAAAGGAGCCTAAATCAGACCTACCTGTTGATCATGGAGAGCCTCCAGGAGAGGTAGGAGGAAACTGGAGCTCACACTGTAGACATGGACACTGCTAGCAACATATTGGGGAGCACATTATACCACATGGACAGAGATGATGACAGGCATCATTTTGGAATCCTCCCTCTAGCTTATAGTGCCAGTAGCCAGCCATTCTCACCAGCCTGTCAATGCCACTATTGGGATACCTCAGGCCAAGCAACTAGCCAGGCAAAGACAAAGCCCCACTCACTAGCAGGCCTGCTACCTTAAGACCCCCTGAGTACACAGCCACCTTGGGACCTGGCTCTTTTCACCAGAAGAAAGAGGACCCACCAACACATACCAGTGCACTGATACAAACCCCAGGAACTCCAGGGCCTTGCAGCCAGAAACTCACTTTCTGTGGACCAAAGTATTAGCTGTAGGCCCTTAGGGCCTTACTGTCAAAGACCTTGGGAGCCAGCTCAACTCACTAGTGAGCTGGCACTAGTGCCAGGACTCCCTGGACCTCAGCCTCTCCAACAAATGGGCTGACACAAGTCGGGAACCCTGGGCCCTGCAGCAAGAGACCCCAGAACCTGACTCTGCTAACCAATGGGCAAGCACAAGTACCAGGATCCAATGTCACTTACCAGTGGGTGAGCAAAAGTCCAAGGATTCCTGGGCCTCAGTCCTATCTACCAGTGGCAGACACCACCACTTATAAAGCTAGTAGGAGAATTAAATTACAAAAATAGTAAAATTATTTATATCTGCATAAATAGTTAAGGAATATGAAAAACAAAAAAGATGTAAAACATCATATATATGTACATGATCTATATAGAGGATCATATACTATATATGATCATATGCATATATAGATCATACACAAACACACATATATATATATATATATAGAGAGAGAGAGAGAGAGAGAGAATGAGAGAGTGCTATATATAAATCTCATAGTAACAACAAACCAAAAATCTATGACAGATACACACACACAAAAGATAAAGGAATACAAACATATAACTAAAGGTAGTCATCAATCTCAATGAGAAAGAGCAAAATATAAAAAAGGAACAAAAACTATAAAAACACCCTGTAAACAATTTGAAAACTGGCTATAAGTACATACCTATTGATAATTACTTTAAACATAAATGAACTAAAAAGATATAGATTTGAATGAATACAAAAACAAGACCCATATATATGCTGCCTACAAGAGACCACTTCAGATGTAAAGACACAAAAGACTGAAAGTGAGGGGATGGAAAAAGGTATTCCATGAAAATGGAAATCAAAGGAAAGCTGAGGTAACAATACTTATATCAGAAAATATAGACTAGAAAATAAAGACTAACAAAAGACAAAGGACTTTACATAATGACCAATGGATCAATCCAACGGAAGATATAACAATTGTATATATATATGCACTGAACATAAGAGCACCTAAATATATTAAGCAATCATTAACAGACATAAAGGGAAAAATTGACAGTAACACATTAATAGTAGGGGACTTTAACACCCCACTTAGATAAGTGAAGAGATCAGCCAGAAAGAAAATCCATAAAAAAACAGTAGTTTTAAAAACACATTACATATGTATATATATATATATATATATATATATATATATATATATATATATAAAATTTTCTCCAGGATTGATTATTTGCTAGTCCAGAAAACAAATCTCAGTAAATTTAAGAAAATTGAAATAATATCAAAATTTTTTGGCCATAGTATTATGAGAATAGAAATCAACTATAAGAATAAAAACTGCCAAAAATACAAACACATGGAGGCTAAATGTTATACCCCAAAACAACCAATGGATCACTGAACAAATCAAAGAAGAAATTAAAAAAATACTTGGAGACAAATGAAAGTGAAAACACAATGATCCAAAATCTGTGGGATGCAGCAAAAGCAGTTTTAACAGTCAAGTTTACAGCAATACAAGCCTACCTCAGGAACCAAGAAAAATTGGAAATATACAACCTAACTTTAAAACTAAAGGAACGAGAAAATGAATTAAAACAAAACTCAAGGTTTTTAGAAAAAAGAAATCAAAGATCACATAATAAATAAATGAAATAGAAAGCAGGAAAACAATAGAGAAAATAAATGCAGCTAAGAGCTGGTTCATTGGAAAGATAAACAGAAGGGATAAACCTTTAGCCAGTCTCATCAGGAATATAAAGGAGAGTGCCAAAATCAATAACATCAGAAATGGAAAAAAAAAAAAAAAAAAAGCATTTACAACCAACCCAAAGAAACACAAAGGATGATAAGAGATTACTGTACAATATTATATGCCAATAAAATGGGCAACCCAGAAGAAATGGACAAATTCCTAGAAATTTGCAATCTCCCAAGACTGGAGTTAGGAGAAATTACCAGTAATTTCATTACCAGTAATAAAATTGAATCAGGAATAAATCAACACTCCCCTGAAAAAAAGAACAAAAGCTCAGTACCACAACTCTTCACAGGTGAATTCTACCAAACATTTAGAGATGAATTAATGCCTATCCTTACCAAACTCTTACGAAAAGTTACAGAGAAAGAAATATATCTGAACTCATTCTATGAGGCCAGCATCATCCTGATACCAAAACCGAAGATATCACACAAAAATAAAATTATAGGCCAACATCACTGTTGAACTTAAATGCAAAAATCCTCAACAAAATATTACTTAACTAAATTCCACAATACATTAAAATGATATACACCATGATCAAGCAGGATTCATCCCAAGAGTGTGAGAATTTTTCAAAATCCACAAATCAATCAATATGATGTGCCACATTAACAAGTTATAAAATAAAATAATAAAATTATCTCGATAAATGTAGAAAAACTTTTCAATAATTCAATATTAATTTCTGATAAAAACTCTCGAGAAAGTGGGTATGTGGGGAGCATACCTCAACATAATAAAGTCCATATATGGTAAGCCCACTGCGAACATCATACTGAAAAATTAAGAGCTGAAAGCATTACCTCTACTATCAGGAGCAAGACAAGGATGCCCACTCTCACCACTTTTATTGAACATAGTATTGGAATTCCTAGCCACAGCAATTAGAGAAGAAAAATAAACAGAATACAAATTGGAAAGGAAGCAGTAAAACTGCCACTGTTTGAGGTCACATCATATTATACATAGAGAATCCTAAAAACATCAACAAAAATATATTAGAGATACTAAAGGAATTTGGTAAAGTTGAAAGACACAAAATCAATATACAGAAATCTGTTGCATTTCTATACACTTACAACAAAATGTCAGAAAGAGAATTGAGAAAACAATCCCATTTACAATTGAATCATAAAGAATGAAATACCTAGATTAAATCTAACCAAGGAGGTAAAAGACATTTATTCAGCAAATTATAAGATACTTATGAATTAGATTCAATATGACACAAACAGATGGAAAGTTTCCCTGTTTTCACAGATAGGAAGACTCAATATTTTTTATTTTTATTTTATTTCATTTTTTTTTACTTTTTAAAACAACTTTATTGGAGTATAATTGCTTTACAATGGTGTGTTAGTTTCTGCTTTATAACAAAGTGAATCAGTTATACATATACATATGTTCCCATATCTCTTCCCTCTTGCGTCTCCCTCCGTCCCACATTCCCTATCACACCCCTCTAGGTGGTCACAAACCACCGAGCTGATCTCCCTATGCTATGCAGCTGCTTCCCACTAACTATCTATTTTATGTTTGGTAGTGTATATATGTCCATGCCACTCTCTCACTTTCTCACAGCTTACCCTTCCCACTCCCCATATCCTCAAATGCATTCTCTAGTACATCTGTGTCTTTATTCTCGTCTTACCCCTAGGTTCTTCATGACCTGTTTTTTTTTTTTCTTAGATTTCATATATATGTTTTAGCATATGGTATTTGTTTTTCTCTATCTGACTTACTTCACTCTGTATGACAGACTCTATGTCCATCTACCTCACTACAAATATCTCAATTTCATTTTTTTATGACTGAGTAATATTCCATTGTATAAATGTGCCACATATTCTTTATCCATTCATCAGTAGATGGACACTTAGGTTGCTTCCATGTCCTGGCTATTGTAAATAGAGATGCAATGAACATTTTGGTACATGACTCTTTTTGAATTATGGTTTTCTCAGGGTATATGCCCAGTACTGGGATTGCAGGGTCATATGGTAGTTCTATTTTTAGTTTTTTAAGGAAGCTCCATACTGTTCTCCATAGTGGCTGTATTAATTTACATTCCCACCAACAGTGTAAGAGGGTATCCATTTCTCCACACCCACTCCAGCATTTATTGTTTCTAGATTTTTTGATGATGGCCATTCTGACTGGTGTGAGATGATGTCTCATTGTAGTTTTGAGGTGCATTTCTCTAATGATTAATGATGTTGAGCATTCTTTCATGTGTTTGTTGGCAATCTGTATATCTTCTTTAGAGAAACGTCTATTTAGGCCTTCTGCCCATTTTTGGATTGGGTTGTTTGTTGTTTTGATATTGAGCTGTATGAGCTGCTTGTAAATCTTGGAGATTAATCCTTTGTCAGTTGTTTCATTTGCAAATATTTTCTCCCACTCTGAGGGTGGTCTTTTGGTCTGGTTTATGGTTTCCATTGCTGTGCAAAAGCTTTGAAGTTTCATTAGGTCCCATTTGTTTATTGTTGCTTTTATTTCCATTTCTCTAGGAGGTGAGCCAAAAAGGATCTTGCTGTGATATATGTCGTAGAGTGTTCTGTCTATATTTTTGCTTAAGAGTTTGATAGTGTCTGGCCTTACATTGAGGTCTTTAATCCATTTTGACTTTATTTTTGTGTATGGTGTTAGGGAGTGTTCTACTTTAATACTTTTACATGTACCTGTCCAGTTCTCCCAGCACCACTTATTGCGGAGACTGGCTTTTCTCTACTGTATATTCTTGTCTCATTTATCAAAGATAAGGTGAACATATGTGCATGGGTTTATCTCTGGGCTTTCTATCCTGTTCCATTTACCTATATTTCTGTTTTTGTGCCAGTACCATACTGTCTTGATTACTGTAGCTTTGTAGTATAGTCTGAAGTCAGGGAGCTTGATTCCTCCAGCTCTGTTTTTCATTCTCAAGATTGCTTTGGCTATTCGGGGTCTTTTGTGTTTCCATACCAATTGTGAAATTTTTTGTTCTAGTTCTGTGAAAAATGCCAGTGGTAGTTTGACAGGGATTACATTGAATCTGTAGATTGCTTTGCATAGTAGAGTCATTTTCACAATATTGATTCTTCCAATCCAAGAAAATGGTATATTTCTCCATCTATTTGTATCCTCTTTGATTTCTTTCATCAGTGTCTTATAATTTTCTGCATACAGGTCTTTTGTCTCCTTAGGTAGGTTTATTCCTAGATATTTTATTCTTTTTGTTGCAATGGTAAATGGGAGTGTTTTCTTGATTTCAATTTCAGATTTTTCATCATTAGTGTATAAGAATGCCAGAGATTTCTGTGCATTAATTTTGTACCATGCTATTTTACAAACTTCATTGATTAGGTCTAGTGGTTTTCTGGTAGCAACTTTAGGATTCTCTATGTAGAGTATCATGTCATCTGTAAACAGTGACAGCTTTACTTCTTCTTTTCTGATTTCGATTCCTTTTATTTCTTTTTCTTCTCTGATTGCTGGGGCTAAGACTTCCAAAACTCTGTTGAATAATAGTGCTGAGAGTGGGCAACCTTGTTTTTTTCCTGATCTTAATGGAAATAGTTTCAGTTTTTCACCATTGAGGATGATGTTGGCTGTGGGTTTGTCATATATGGCCTTTATTATGTTGAGGAAAGTTCACTCTATGCCTACTTTTTGCAGGGTTTTTATCATTAATGTGTGTTGAATTTTGTCAAAAACTCTCTGCATCTATTGAGATGATCACATGGTTTTTCTCCTTCAATTTGTTGATATGGTGTATCACGTTGATTGATTTGTGCATAATGAAGAATCCCTGCATTTCTGGAATAAACCCCAGTTGATCATGGAGTATGATCCTTTTAATGTGCTGTTGGATTCTGTTTGCTAGTATTTTGTTGAGGATTTTTGTATCTATGTTCATCAGTGATATTGGTCTGTAGTTTCCTTTCTTTGTGACATCTTTGTCTTGTTTTGGTATCAGGGTGATGGTGGCTCGTAGAATGAGTTTGGGAGTATCCCTCCCTCTGCTATATTTTGGAAGAGTTTGAGAAAGGCAGGTGTTAGCTCTTCTCTAAATGTTTGATAGAATTCTCCTGTGAAGCCATCTGGTCCTGGGCTTTTGCTTGTTGGAAGATTTTAAATCACAGTTTCAATTTCAGTACTTGTGATTGGTCTGTTTATATTTTCTATTTCTTCCTGATTCAGTGTTGGCAGGTTGTGCATTGTTAAGAATTTGTCCATTTTTTCCAGGGTGTCCATTTTATTGGCATAGAGTTGCTTGTAGTAATCGATCTTTTGTATTTCTGCAGTGTCAGTCGTTACTTCTCCTTTTTCATTTCTAATTTCGTTGATTTGAGTCTTCTCCCTTTTTTTCTTGATGAGTCTGGCTAATGGTTTACCAATGCTTTTTTACCTTCTCAAAGAACCAGCTTTTAGTTCTATTGATCTTTGCTATCATTTCCTTTATTTCTTTTTCATTTATTTCTGATCTGATTTTTATGATTTCTTTCCTTCTGCTAATTTGGGCTTTTTGTTGTTGTTCTCCTTCTTCTTTCTCTAATTGCTTTAGGTGCAAGGTTAGGTTGTTTATTTGAGATGTTTCCTGTTTCTTAAGGTAGGATTGAATTGCTATAAACTTCCCTCTTAGAACTGCTTTTGCTGCACCCCATAGGTTTGGGTTGTCGTGTCTCCATTTTCATTTGTTTCTTGATAGTTTTTGATTTCCTCTTTGATTTCTTCATTGATCACTTGGTTATTAAGTAGTGTATAATTTTTGTGTGTGTGTGCTACATGGGTCTCTCATTTTTGTGGTGTCTCCCATTGCAGAGCACAGGCTCTGGACACGCAGGCTCAGTGACCTTGGCTCACGGGTCTAACTGCTTTGTGACATGTGGAATCTTCACGGACTGGGGCACGAACCTGTGTCCCCTGCATCGGCTGGCAGATTCTCAACCACTGTGTCACCAAGGAAGCCCTAAGTAGTGTACTGTTTAGCATCCATGTGTTTGTATGTTTTACCGATCTTTTCCTGAAATTGATAACTAGTCTCATAGCATTGTGGTCAGAAAAGATACTTGATACTTTTTCATTTTTCTTAAGTTTACCAAGGCTTGATTTGTGACCCAAGATATCATCTACCTTGGAGAATGTTCTATGAGCACTTGCGAAAAATGTGTATTCTGTTGTTTTTGGATGAAAGATCCTATAAATATAAATTAAGTCTATCTTGTTTAATGTATCATTTAAAGCTTGTGTTTCCTTGTATTTTTTCATTTTGGATGATCTGTCCACTGGTGAAAGTAGGGTGTTAAAGTCCCCTACTATGATTATGTTACTGTTGATTTCCCCTTTCATGGCTGTTAGTATTCACCTTATGTATTGAGGTGCTCCTATGTTGGGTGTATAAATATTTACAATTGTTATATCTTCTTCTTGGATCGATCCCTTGATCATTATGTAGTGTCCTTCTTTGTCTCTTGTAATAGTCTTTATTTTAAAGTCTATTTTGTCTGATATGAGAATTGCTGCTCCAGCTTTCTTTTGATTTCCATTTGCATGGAATATCTTTTTCCATCTCCTCACTTTCAGTCTGTATGTGTCCCTAGGTCCGAAGTGGGTTTCTTATAGACAGCATATATATGGGTCTTTTTTTTGTATCCATTCTGCCAGTCTGTGTCTTTTGGTGGGAGTATTTAATCCATTTACATTTAAGGTAATTATTGATATGTATGTTCCTATTCCTATTTTCTTAATTGTTTTGTGTTTGTTATTGTAGGTCTTTTCCTTCTCTTGTGTTTCTTGCCTAGAGTACTTCCTTTAGCATTTGTTGTGAAGCTGGTTTGGTAGTGCTGAACTCTCTCAGCTTTTGCTTGTCTGTAAAGGTTTTAATTTCTCCATCAAATCTGAAGGAGATCCTTGCTGGGTAGAGTATTCTGGTTTTAGTTTTTTCTTATTCATCACCCTAAAAATGTCCTGCCACTCCCTACTGGCTTGCAGGGTTTCTGCTGAAAGATCAGCTGTTAACCTTATGGGGATTTCCTTGTGTGTTATTTGTTTTTTTTTCCCTTGCTGCTGTTAATATGCTTTCTTTGTATTTAATTTTTGACAGTTTGATTCATATGTGTCTTGGCATGTTTCTCCTTGGATTTATCCTGTATGGGACTCTGTTTGCTTCCTGGACATGATTAACTATTTCCTTTCCCATATTAGGGAAGTTTTCAACTATAATCTCTTCAAATATTTTCTCAGTCCCTTTCTTTCTCTCTTCCTCTTCTGTGACCCCTATAATTCGAATGTTGGTGTGTGTAATGTTGTCCCAGAGTTCTTGGAGACTGTCCTCAGTTCTTTTCATTCTTTTTTCTTTATTCTGCTCTGAAGTAGTTACTTCCACTATTTTATCTTCCAAGTCACTTATCCATTCTTTTGCCTCAGTTTTTCTGCCTTTGATCCCTTCTAGAGTAGTTTTAATTTCATTTATTGTGTTGTTCATTGTTGCTTGTTTCCTCTTTAGTTCTTCTAGTTCCTTGTTAAATGTTTTTTGCATTTTCTCTATTCTATTTCTAAGATTTTGGATCATCTTTACTATCATTATTCTGAATTGTTTTTCAGGTAGATTGATTATTTCCTCTTCATTTCTTAGGTCTGGTGGGTTTTTACCTTGCTGCTTCATCTGCTGTATTTTTTTCTGTCTTCTCATTGTGCTTATCTTACTGTGTTTGGGGTCTCATCTTTGTAGGCTGCAGGTTGGTAGTTCCTGTTGTTTTTGGTATCTGTCCCCAGTGGGTAAGGTTGGTTCAGTGGGTTGTGTAGGCTTCCTGGTGGAGGGGACTAGTGCCTGTGTTCTGGTTTATGATGCTGGATCTTGTGTTTCTGGTGGACAGGTCCACGTCTGGTGATGTATTTTCGGGTGTCTGTGGACTTATTATGATTGTAGGCAGCCTCTCTGCTAATGGGTGGTGTTGTGTTCCTGTCTTACTAGTTGTTTGGCATAGGGTGTCCAGCATTGTAGCTTGCTGGTTGTTGAGTGAAGCTGGGTGTTGGTGTTGAGATGGAGATCTCTGGGAGATTTTCACTGTTTGATATTACATAGAGCTGGGAGGTCTCTTGTGGACCAGTGTCCTGAAGTTGGCTATCTCACCTCAGAGGCACAGCAGTGACTCCTGGCTGGAGCACCAAGAGCCTTTCATCCACACAGCTCAGAAATAATGAGAGAAAGAAAGAAATAAAGATGAAAGAAAGAAAGAAAGAAAGAAGGAGGATAAAATAAAGTAAGATAAAATAAAATTATTAACATAAAAAATATAAAATTATTACTAAGAAAAAAAAAGAAATAAAAAAAAGGACTGACAGAAGCCTAGGACAAACAGTGAAAGCATAGCTATACAGACAAAATCTCACACAGAAGCATATATATACACAC
The DNA here is from genome assembly GCF_059928025.1 of Delphinapterus leucas. NCBI lineage: Eukaryota > Metazoa > Chordata > Mammalia > Artiodactyla > Monodontidae > Delphinapterus > Delphinapterus leucas. The sequence continues at coordinate 58,034,329 of NC_143142.1, read as the reverse complement.
TCACAAAAAGAGGAAAAGGGCAAAAAATAATATATCTTGCTCCCAAAGTCCACCACCTCAGTTTGGGATGATTCCTTTTCTATTCATGTATTCCACAGAGGCAGGGTACATCAAGTTGATCATGGATATTTAATCCGCTGCTCCTGAGGCAGCTGGGAGAAATTTCCCTTTCTCTTGTTTGTTTGAATAGCTCCCTGAGTTCAGCTTTGGATTTGGCCCCGCCTCTGCGTTTAGGTCGCCTGAGGCTGTCTGTGCTTTCCTCAGAGAGTACGGGGTTAAAGGAGAAGCTGATTCGGGGGCTCTGGCTCACTCAGGCCAGGGAGAGGAGGGGTATGGATGTGGTGTGAGCCTGTGGCAGCAGAGGTCAGCATGACGTTGCAGCAGTGTGAGGCACGTCATGTGTTCTCCTAGGGAAGTTGTCCCTGGATCATGGGACCCTGGCAGTGGCAGGCTGCACAGGTTCCCGGGAGGGGAGCTGTGGATAGTGACCTGTGCTTGCACACAGGCTTCTTGGTGGCGGCAGTAGCAGTCTTAGCGTCTCATGCCCGTCTTTGTGTTCTGCGCTGATATCCGTGGCTCACATCCGTCTCTGGAGCTCCTTGAAGCAGTGCTCTTAATCCCCTCTCCTCGCCCACCAGGAAACAAAGAGGGAAGAAAAAGTCTCTTGCCTCTTTAGCAGTTCCAGACGTTTTCCCAGACTCCCTCTCAGCTAGCCGTGGTGCATTAACCCCTTCAGGCTGTGTTCACACCACCAACCCCAGTCCTCTCCCTGGGATCCCACCGAAGCCCGAGCCTCAGCTCCCAGCCCCTACCCACCCCAGCAGGTGAGCAGACCTCTCGGGCTGGTGAGTGCTACCCAGCACTGATCCTCTGTGCGGGAATCTCTCCGCTTTGCTGTCTGCTCCCCTGTTGCTGCACTCTCCTCCACAGCTCTGAAGCTTTCCCCCTCTGCTACCTGCTGTCTCCACCTATGAAGAGGTTTCCTAGTGTGTGGAAACCTTTCCTCCTTCATGGCTCCCTCCCACTGGTGCAGGTCTCAACCCTATTCTTTTGTTGCTGTTTTTTCTTTTATCTTTTGCCCTACGCAGGTACATGGGGAGTTTCTTGCCTTTTGGGAGGTCTGAGGTCTTCTGCCAGCGTTCAGTGGCTGTTCTATAGGAGCAGTTTCACATGTAGATGTATTTCTGATGTACCTGTGAGGAGGAAGATGATCTCCGCCTCTTACTCTTCCGCCATCTTCCTGAACTCTTCCAATATATTTTAAATTATCATACTCCCCAGGCCAATCTGTATATTTAATGCAATCCCCATCAAAATACTAAGGGTATTTTTCACAGAACTAGAACAAATAAAATTTATATGGAAACAGAAAAAAACTCTGAATAGTCAAAGCCATCTTAAAAAATAACAAAGCTGAGAGTATCATGCTTCCTGATTTTAAACTATACTACAAAGTTATAGTCATCAAAATAATATGGTACTTGCATGAAAGCAGACACATAGATCAATGGAACAAAATAGAAAGCAAAGAAATTATACCACACTTACATGGTTAATTAATATGTGAAAAGGAGACAAGAATATACAATGGGGAAAGACAGCCTCTTCAATAAATATTGTTGGGAAACTGGACAGCAACCATGCAAAAGAATCAAACTGGATAATTTTTTCATATGATGTACAAAAATAAATTCAAAATGGCTTAAAGACTCAAATGTAATACTGAAATCATAAAACTTCTAGAAGAAAACATAGGCAGTAATCTTTCTAGCATTGGTCTTATATATATATATATTTTTGATGTGTCTCTTCAGACAAAGGAAATAAATGCAAAAATAATCAAATGGGACTACATCTGATTAATGGGACTGATTCACACAAAAAAGGTTTTGCACAGCGAAGGAAACTATCAACAAAGTGAAAAGGCCACCCTTTGAAGGAGAGAAGGTATTTACAAAAGACATATTAAATAAGGGGTTTGTATCCAAAATATGGAAAGAATCATAAAACTCTACATCAAAAAAAAAAACCTAATCAGAAATGGGCAGAGGATCCAAATAGACATTTTTTTTCCTATGGAAGGTATACAGATGGCCAACTGGCACATGAAAAGATGCCCAACATCATTAATCATCAGGGAAATGGAAATCAAAACCACAGTGAGATATCACTTCACACCTGTCAGAATGGCTATTAACAAAAAGACAACAAATAACAAGTGTTGTCAATGATGTGGAGAAAGAGAACCTTCCTGCACTGTTGGTGAGAATGTAAATTGGGGCAGCCACTATGGAAACAGTATAAATATACCTCAAAAATTTTAAAGTAGAACTACCATATAATCCAGCAAATTCTCTCCTGGGTATTTATCCAAATAAAACAAAAATACTAATTTAAAAAGATATACACACCACAATGTTCATCACAGCATTATTTATAACAACCAAGACACAGAAACAACTTAAATGCTCACCAATAGAGGAATGGATATAGAAGATTTGGTATATACACATATATAATGGAATATTACTCAGTCATAGAAAAGAGTGCAATTTTGCCATTTGTGGCAATATACATGAACCTAGAGAGTATTAGGCTAAGTGAAATAAGTTAGGGAAAGACAAATACTGTATGATTTCACTTATATGTGGAATCTAAAAAAAGCAAAATGAATAAACAAATTCAACAAAACAGAAACTGATTCATACATACAGTGTACTAACAGGTGATTGCCAGAGAAAAAAGGGTTGGAGGGAGAAAATAAATAGTTGAGAGAGATTAAGAGGTACATACTTCCAGTTGCAAGATAAATGGTTCACAGATATGAAATGTATGATGTGGGGTATGTTGTTAAAAACTATATAATATATTCGGTTACTGTAACTAGACTTATCTTAATGATCAGTTTGAAATGTATAGAAATATCATTTCTATACACCATATTGTGTAACAGGAACCAACATAGTGTTGTAAGTCAGTTATATTTCAAAAACAAACTAATAGAAAATAAAATCAAATTTATGGCTACCAGAAGGGAAGGGGGAATTGGATGAAGGCAGTCAAAAGGTACAAACTTCCAGTTATAAGACAAGTAGGTACTAGGTATGTAATGTACAACCTGATAAATTTAATTCACACTGTGGTATGTCATATATGAAAGTCATTAATAAAGCACATCCTAAGGGTCCTAATCACAAGGAAACATTTTTTCTATTTTTTAAAAAAATGTATTATCTATATGAGATGATAAATGCCCACTAAACTTGTGATAATCACTTTATGATGTATGTAAATCAAATCATTATTCTGTAAAACCTTAAATTTATACACTACTATATGTCAATTATATCTAAATACAACTGGAAGAAAAACAAAAGTCAGTCCCTTACTGGCAATTTACTTCTTGACTTCAGGGACAATGCATCGATGGAACCAATCCAGAAAAAGATTCTCATTGTCCAGGGCTTCTGGTTGTACAACCACAAGACGGATATGTCGTATTTATTTTCCCTTAAAGGCTCGGGCATCATCAGCTTTATACATAAGGGCAGTTCTGATCATAAAACTGACTGCATTTGCATAAAACTGTAGAGTTATCCTACTCCTTCCTTCCTTAAATCCTGCTGCACACTTCTCTTCCTTACTAATAATTGTCTTTTGTGGCATTATTTTTCCAGAATGGGACACTTTTATCTGCATTAAAAACCTGTCCAGGTAGATATCCTTTCACTTCAATGATTTTCATAGTGATGTCTGGAAATGCATGTACTGCATCCTCATTGACAGGAGGAGCTTCTCCTGTTATCTTGAATTTTTTAAAGCCAAACCTCTTTCTAAAATTATTAAACCATCTTTTGCTGACATTAAGTTCTCTGACTTTAGATGCTTCACCTTCCTTTTGCTTTGTGCTATCGTATAATGACTTCACATTTTTCAAGTCATATTGGAGTTTATAGATATTCATTTCTTATAACAATCCTGCACACACATAAAAGCTAAAATTTCAAGATAAGATAAAAAGGTATTTCACAAAAAGTGAGGTTTTTGCACATGTTGGCATAGCTGTAGCAATGATTCCTTAAATTTCCTAATTTTGGGGGAGGTGGGGGCGTTATGTGGGGCTCTCACTGTTGTGGCCTCTCCTGTTGCAGAGCACAGGCTCTGGACATGCAGGCTCAGCAACCATGGCTCACAGGCCCAGCTGTTCCATGGCATGTGGGATCTTCCTGGACTGGGGCATGAACCCATGTCCTCTGCATCGGCAGGTAGACTCTCAACCACTGTGCCACCAAGGAAGCCCTCCTATTCCTTTTTGATAATTGTCCTTATGCTGGATTCATTTATCTTGGAATGAATGGGCAACCACAACTGCAGACCTCAATATTCTGTACATATCAAGCAATTTAATTTTCTCTTATAATGTCATGACTTTTCTGTTTCTTGGGAGCACTTCCTGCATCATTAGTGCACTTCATCCTATGGTGTTACTCAAGGTTTATAGAATTACACTAAAAACAATAAAAATTATATGAGAATGTGTGAAATCATTTTTTTACTGTTATATCCAATTTACTGGAGAGATGAACTGCTCAGATGGAGATGACGAGGGTCACATGGTGTTTTAAGCAGATACTCACAATACTTGAGCTCACTGCAATAGCAACAGGAGGTGGCTACAAAATTACTACAGTAGTACAGTATTATTACAGTTAACTTTATGCTGTTATAATTTAATACTGCACCTTTACATTTGTTTATATTTCTTGTGATGGTGAATGGCACCATGTTTGGTCTGTAGGTGTTTGTGTGCATAAGTTTTGCTAAATTTCTACTGTTTCTAATAGACTTCTCTATATTTTATGGTAGTAAACAATAAAATGGGCTAGTATCTATGTATATTTTTGTACATTCATGACATACCTAACTTCTTATTAATTTTTTCCATATTTCTAGGCTACCTGCTTCATCTGCTAGTTTTTTCAAATTGTTGCAAATTTCCAATATATTTACTGAAAAAAAATCCACTTATAAGTGGATCCACACACTTTAATCCAATGTTGGTCAAGAGCCAACTGTATATGATAGTATGAGTAGAGGTACTAATTGTAGGGTGTTAATCAAAATACAAAAGGACTTGGATATGAAAGGAGGCTCTCCAGAAGTTCCCAAGCTATCCTAGAAAAACTGTGAAAAACAATCAAGAAAACTTTTGGTTAATCTCCATTCTTATCTCCTTCTATCCAATAGTAAAAAGAGTGTGGGAGTAAAAGTTATTCATTATTTATCAGCAGTATTTGGCAAAGCTGATCACTCTCTCTTCCTTGAAATACTTTCTTTTTCTGCTTGATTTTTTTTTAACTTTGGATCTTCTGTTTCTTTCTTCTTTTCTTTTCATTTTTCTTTTGTTCCTTTTCTTTCTTTTGGTTTATTTTTTTCCTTTAATTCCTTTTTGTGTTACCAGTCCTCAGATTTTCTTTTTTTCCTGTGTTACTGAACCAAACTTGATTCTGCTTGCCCATGTGCAGTAAAGCCAATCTACTGACACAGAGTTGTGGTGAAGGAAAGTGCAGCATTTTTTGCAGCAGCCAAGAAAGGTGTCCAGGGCAGTTAGTGCTCGGAATACCTGAATTCCCTGCTGGGTTTCAGAAAAACATTTTTAAAGACAAGGTGAGAGAGGAGGAGTCCTAGGATATGTAATCAGCTCATGCATAATTCTCCTATTGGTTGATGGTGAGGTAAGAGAGTGTTGTCACAGGGGTTAACATTATCTATCCTTAGGTGTCATTAGGTCTGGGGGCTATATGCTCATGGTCATCAAGTAGTTAACTTTTTCTATTTGGTGGTGGTTTTAGCATCTGTAAAACAATACAGGAAATGTGCATCAGATACAATTATCTAGGTACTTCAGAGAAGAACTAAAGCTGAGGATATGGGGAAAAGGTTGGCTCCAGGAAGACTCCATAGTGTCTCACTAGGTTACAGCTACACTCAATTGCTAGGTGATCTCATTCAGTTTCATGACTTTATTTAACATCAATCTGCTTAAGTTTCCTAGAGTTATTTCTCTAGCTGAGACCACTTTCTTAAATAAGAAAAAAAGAGCCCAGATAAGAAAGATGACTGGATTTTGAGAAGTCAGGATGAGCTTCATGGAGTTGGTGGGATCTGAGGAAGTTTTAAATGATGGAGTAATATTTTAAACAGAGAAAAAGGAGATAGGCTGTTTGTGGGGGATGGTTAAAAATGTCTATGTCTTGTACAGTGAAACAAGAAGTAAAATAGTTAAACTCAGATGGAGA